>NW_027590512.1:121598-239098 GCF_964213995.1 Mustelus asterias
CCCCCCCGAGAGAGAGAGAGCCCCGGACCAGAAACACCCGCCCCACCCAGCCCGCACTCCCTCACCCCCCCCGAGAGAGAGAGAGGCCCCGGACCAGAAACACCCGCCCCACCCAGCCCGCACTCCCTCACCCCCCCCCCCCAGCCCGCACTCCCTCACCCCCCCCCACCCAGCCCGCACTCCCTCACCCCCCCCGAGAGAGAAGAGCCCCGGACCAGAAACACCCGCCCCACCCAGCCCGCACTCCCTCACCCCCCCCCCCCCCCCCCAGCCCGCACTCCCTCACCCCCCCCCCGAGAGAGAGAGAGAGCCCCGCCCCACCCAGCCCGCACTCCCTCACCCCCCCCCCCACCCAGCCCGCACTCCTCACCCCCCCCCCCACCCAGCCCGCACTCCCTCACCCCCCCCCCCCCCCACCCAGCCCGCACTCCCCTCCCCCCCCCCCCCCCCCCCCAGCCCGCACTCCCTCACCCCCCCCAGAGAGAGAGCCCGGACCAGAAACACCCGCCCCACCCAGCCCGCACTCCCTCACCCCCCCCCCCACCCAGCCCGCACTCCCTCACCCCCCCCCCCCCACCCAGCCCGCACTCCCTCACCCCCCCCTCGAGAGAGAGAGAGAGAGCCCCGGACCAGAAAACACCCGCCCCACCCAGCCCGCACTCCCTCACCCCCCGAGAGAGAGAGAGAGCCCCGGACCAGAAACACCCGCCCCACCCAGCCCGCACTCCCTCACCCCCCCCCCCCAGCCCGCACTCCCTCACCCCCCCCCACCCAGCCCGCACTCCCTCACCCCCCCCCCCCAGCCCGCACTCCCTCACCCCCCCCCCCCGAGAGAGAGAGAGAGAGCCCCGGACCAGAAACACCCGCCCCACCCAGCCCGCACCTCCCCCCCCCCCCCCCCCCGAGAGAGAGAGAGCCCCGGACCAGAAACACCCGCCCCACCCAGCCCGCACTCCCTCACCCCCCCCCCCAGCCCGCACTCCTCACCCCCCCCCCCCCCCGAGAGAGAGAGCCCCGGACCAGAAACACCGCCCCACCCAGCCCGCACTCCCTCACCCCCCCCCCCCCCCGAGAGAGAGAGAGAGAGCCCCGGACCAGAAACACCCGCCCCAACCCAGCCCGCACTCCCTCACCCCCCCGAGAGAGAGAGAGAGAGCCCCGGACCAGAAACACCCGCCCCACCCAGCCCGCACTCCCTCACCCCCCCGAGAGAGAGAGAGAGAGCCCCGGACCAGAAACACCCGCCCCACCCAGCCCGCACTCCCTCACCCCCCCCGAGAGAGAGAGAGAGAGCCCCGGACCAGAAACACCCGCCCCACCCAGCCCGCACTCCCTCACCCCCCCCGAGAGAGAGAGAGAGAGCCCCGGACCAGAAACACCCGCCCCACCCAGCCCGCACTCCCTCACCCCCCCGAGGGAGAGAGTGAAGCCCATTGCCGGCTTCCTGCCCTGTAACAACGCCTGACCCGGCGTCACTGAGGCCCTGCACACGGGGGAAAATGGTGCTGCCCTGGATACCTCTGACAGTGCGGCACTCCCTCAGCACTGACCCTCTGACAGTGCGGCACTCCCTCAGCACTGACCCTCTGACAGTGCGGCACTCCCTCAGCACTGACCCTCTGACAGTGCGGCACTCCCTCAGCACTGACCCTCTGACAGTGCGGCGCTCCCTCAGCACTGACCCTCTGACAGTGCGGCACTCCCTCAGCACTGACCCTCTGACAGTGCGGCACTCCCTCAGCACTGACCCTCTGACAGTGCGGCGCTCCCTCAGTACAGACCCTCTGACAGTGCGGCACTCCCTCAGCACTGACCCTCTGACAGTGCGGCACTCCCTCAGCACTGACCCTCTGACAGTGCGGCACTCCCTCAGCACTGACCCTCTGACAGTGCGGCACTCCCTCAGCACTGACCCTCTGACAGTGCGGCACTCCCTCAGCACTGACCCTCTGACAGTGCGGCGCTCCCTCAGTACAGACCCTCTGACAGTGCGGCACTCCCTCAGCACTGACCCTCTGACAGTGCGGCACTCCCTCAGTACTGACCGTCTGACAGTGCGGCACTCCCTCAGTACTGACCGTCTGACAGTGCGGCACTCCCTCAGTACTGACCGTCTGACAGTGCGGCACTCCTTCAATGCTGCATTGTTTTAGTTGTTCACTTATCAGTGTCGCAAGTCGGCTTACATTAACACTGTAATGAAGTTCCTGTGAAAATCCCCAGTTGCCACACTCCAGTGCCTGTTCGGGTAACACTGAGGGAGAATTTAGCACGGCCCAATGCACCCTAACCAGCACGTCTTTCGGACTGTGGGAGGAAACCGGAGCACCCGGAGGAAACCCACGCAGACACAGGGAGAACGTGCAGACTCCGCATAGACAGTGACCCAAACCGGGAATCGAACCCGGGTCGCTGGCGCTGTGAGGCAGCAGCGCTGACCCACTGTGTCCACCCCTAAAGGTTGATGCGTAATCCCCCCTAAACTTCCCTCCCCTCACAGTCCAGTGATCCCTGGGTTCGAGAGAATGCCAGGAGTACAGGAATGAGATAGAGAATCTGGTGAACTGGTGCGGCGACACTAATCTCTCCCTCACTGTCAGCAAAACGAAGGAGATTGTCATCGACTTCAGGAAGCGTAAAGGAGAACATGCCCCTGTCTACATCAACGGGGACAAAGTGAAAATGGTCGAGAGCTTCAAGTTTTTAGGTGTCCAGCTCACCAACAACCTGTCCTGGTCCCCCCACGCCGACACTATAGTTAAGAAAGCCCACCAACTTTCTCAGAAGACTAAGGAAATTTAGTGTCCACCTACAACTTTTACAGATGCATTTACAAAAAGCATTCTTTCTGGTTGTATCACAGCTCGGTCTGGGGCTCCTGCTCTGCCCAAGACCGCAAGGAACTACAAAGGGTCGTGAATGTAGCCCAATCCATCACGCAAACCAGCCTCCCATCCATTGACTCTGTCTACACTTCCCGCTGCCTCGGGGAAAAGCAGCCGGCATAATTAAGGACCCCCCCACGCACCCCGGACATTCTCTCTTCCACCTTCTTCCGTCGGGAAAAAGATACAAAAGTCTGAGGTCTCGAACCAACCGACTCAAGAACAGCTTCTTCCCTGCTGCTGTCAGACTTTTGAATGGACCTACCTTGCATTAAGTTGATCTTTCTCTACACCCTAGCTGTGACTGTAACACTACATTCTGCACTCTCTCCTTTCCTTCTCTATGAACGGTATGCTTTGTCTGTATAGCGCGCAAGAAACAATACTTTTCACTGTGTCCCAGTACATGTGACAATAATAAATCAAATCAAATCAAAGGTTCTTACTCCCGATCACTGTCCAGTGATCCCTGGGTTAGAGACAGAGAGAGAGAGGGGAAATCAGCCAGGGATCCTGCTCCTGATCCCTGTCCAGTGATCCCTGGGTGAGAGAGAGGGGAAGTCAGCCAGGGTTCCTGCTCCTGATCCCTGTCCAGTGATCCCTGGGTTAGAGAGAGAGGGGAAATCAGCCAGGGATCCTGCTCCTGATCACTGTCCAGTGATCCCTGGGTTAGAGAGAGAGAGGGGAAATCAGCCAGGGTTCCTGATCACTGTCCAGTGATCCCTGGGTTAGAGAGAGAGAGAGAGGGGAAATCAGCCAGGGTTCCTGATCACTGTCCAGTGATCCCTGGGTTAGAGAGAGAGAGAGAGGGGAAATCAGCCAGGGTTCCTGATCACTGTCCAGAGACCCCTGGGTTAGAGAGAGAGAGGGGAAATCAGCCAGGGTTCCTGCTCCCGATCACTGTCCAGTGATCCCTGGGTTAGAGAGAGAGGGGAAATCAGCCAGGGATCCTGCTCCCGATCACTGTCCAGTGATCCCTGGGTTAGAGAGAGAGGGGAAATCAGCCATGGGATCCTGCTCCTGATCCCTGTCCAGTGATCCCTGGGTTAGAGAGAGAGAGAGGAAATCACCCGTCCCCACTAGTACTGTACCCCAGTGTTATAGTGACAGACCTCTCCCCACCAGTACTGTAACCCAGTGTCATACAGCGACAGACCCGTCCCCACCAGTACTGTACCCCAGTGTTACACAGCGACAGACCCGTCCCCACCAGTACTGTACCCCAGTGTTATACAGTGACAGACCCGTCCCCACCAGGACTGTACCCCAGTGTTATACAGTGACAGACCCGTCCCCACCAGTACTGTACACCAGTGTTATACAGCGACAGATCCATCCCCACCAGTCCTGTACCCCAGTGTTACACAGTGACAGACCCGTCCCCACCAGTACTGTACCCCAGTGTTATACAGTGACAGACCCGTCCCCACCAGTACTGTACCCCAGTGTTGTACAGCGACAGATCCATCCCCACCAGTACTGTACCCCAGTGTTACACAGTGACAGACCCGCCCCCACCAGTACTGTACCCCAGTGTTATACAGCGACAGACCCATCCCCACCAGTACTGTACCCCAGTGTTATACAGCGACACACCCGTCCCCACCAGTACTGTACCCCAGTGTTATACAGCGACAGACCCGTCCCCACCAGTACTGTACCCCAGTGTTATACAGCGACAGACCCGTCCCCACCAGCACTGTACCCCAGTGTTATACAGCGACAGACCCGTCCCCACCAGTACTGTACCCCAGTGTTACACAGTGACAGACCCGTCCCCACCAGTACTGTACCCCAGTGTAATACAGTGACTGACCCGTCCCCACCAGTACTGTACCCCAGTGTTACACAGTGACAGACCCGTCCCCACCAGTACTGTACCCCAGTGTTATACAGTGACTGACCCGTCCCCACCAGTACTGTACCCCAGTGTTATACAGTGACAGACCCGTCCCCACCAGTACTGTACCCCAGTGTTATACAGTTACAGACCCATCCCCACCAGTACTGTACCCCAGTGTTATACAGTGACAGACCCGTCCCCACCAGGATGTACCCCAGTGTTATACAGCGACAGACCCGTCCCCACCAGTACTGTACCCCAGTGTTATAGTGACAGACCCGTCCCCACCAGTACGGTACCCCAGTGTTATACAGCGACAGACCCGTCCCCACCAGTACTGTACCCCAGTGTTATACAGCGACAGACCCGTCCCCACCAGTACTGTACCCCAGTGTTATACAGTGACAGACCCGTCCCCACCAGTACTGTACCCCAGTGTTATAGTGACAGACCCGTCCCCACCAGTACTGTACCCCAGTGTTATACAGTGACATACCCATCCCCACCAGTACTGTACCCCAGTGTTATACAGTGACAGACCCGTCCCCACCAGTACTGTACCCAGTGTTATAGTGACAGACCCGTCCCCACCAGTACGGTACCCCAGTGTTATACAGTGAAAGCCCCGTCCCCACCTGTACTGTACCCCAGTGTAATACAGCAACAGACCCGTCCCCACCAGTACTGTACCCCAGTGTTACACAGCGACAGACCCGTCCCCACCAGTACTGTACCCCAGTGTTACAGTGACAGACCCGTCCCCACCAGTTCTGCACCCCAGTGTTATACAGTGACAGACCCGTCCCCACTGGAACTGTACCCCAGTGTTACAGTGACAGACCCGTCCCCACCAGTTCTGTACCCCAGTGTTATACAGTGACAGACCCATCCCCACCAGTACTGTACCCCAGTGTTACACAGCGACAGACCCGTCCCCACCAGTACTGTACCCCAGTGTTACACAGTGACAGACCCATCCCCACCAGTACTGTACCCCAGTGTTATACAGTGACAGACCCATCCCCACTAGTACTGTACCCCAGTGTTATACAGCCACAGACCCGTCCCCACCACTTCTGTACCCCAGTGTTATACAGTGACAGACCCGTCCCCACCAGTACTGTACCCCAGTGTTATACAGTGACAGACCCATCCCCACCAGTACTGTACCCCAGTGTTATACAGCGACAGACCCGTCCCCACCAGTACTGTACCCCAGTGTTATACAGCGACAGACCCGTCCCCACCAGTACTGTACCCCAGTGTTATAGTGACAGACCCGTCCCCACCAGTACTGTACCCCAGTGTTATACAGTGACAGACCCATCCCCACCAGTACTGTACCCCAGTGTTATACAGTGACAGACCCGTCCCCACCAGTACTGTACCCCAGTGTTATACAGCGACAGACCCGTCCCCACCAGTACTGTACCCCAGTGTTATAGTGACAGACCCGTCCCCACCAGTACGGTACCCCAGTGTTATACAGCGACAGACCCGTCCCCACCAGTACTGTACCCCAGTGTTATACAGCGACAGACCCGTCCCCACCAGTACTGTACCCCAGTGTTACACATTGTCAGACCCGTCCCCACCAGTACTGTACCCCAGTGTTATACAGTGACAGACCCGTCCCCACCAGTCCTGTACCCCAGTGTTATACAGTGACAGACCCGTCCCCACCAGTACTGTACCCCAGTGTTATAGTGACAGACCCGTCCCCACCAGTACGGTACCCCAGTGTTATACAGTGACAGACCTGTCCCCACCAGTACTGTACCACAGTGTAATACAGCAACAGACCCGTCCCCACCAGTACTGTACCCCAGTGTTACACAGCGACAGACCCGTCCCCACCAGTACTGTACTCCAGTGTTACAGTGACAGACCCGTCCCCACCAGTTCTGCACCCCAGTGTTATACAGTGACAGACCCGTCCCCACTGGTACTGTACCCCAGTGTTACAGTGACAGACCCGTCCCCACCAGTTCTGTACCCCAGTGTTATACAGTGACAGACCCATCCCCACCAGTACTGTACCCCAGTGTTACACAGCGACAGACCCGTCCCCACCAGTACTGTACCCCAGTGTTACACAGTGACAGACCCATCCCCACCAGTACTGTACCCCAGTGTTATACAGTGACAGACCCATCCCCACTAGTACTGTACCCCAGTGTTATACAGCCACAGACCCGTCCCCACCACTTCTGTACCCCAGTGTTATACAGTGACAGACCCGTCCCCACCAGTACTGTACCCCAGTGTTATACAGTGACAGACCCATCCCCACCAGTACTGTACCCCAGTGTTATACAGCGACAGACCCGTCCCCACCAGGACTGTACCCCAGTGTTATACAGCGACAGACCCGTCCCCACCAGTACTGTACCCCAGTGTTATAGTGACAGACCCGTCCCCACCAGTACTGTACCCCAGTGTTATACAGTGACAGACCCATCCCCACCAGTACTGTACCCCAGTGTTATACAGTGACAGACCCGTCCCCACCAGTACTGTACCCCAGTGTTATACAGCGACAGACCCGTCCCCACCAGTACTGTACCCCAGTGTTATAGTGACAGACCCGTCCCCACCAGTACGGTACCCCAGTGTTATACAGCGACAGACCCGTCCCCACCAGTACTGTACCCCAGTGTTATACAGCGACAGACCCGTCCCCACCAGTACTGTACCCCAGTGTTACACATTGTCAGACCCGTCCCCACCAGTACTGTACCCCAGTGTTATAGTGACAGACCCGTCCCCACCAGTACGGTACCCCAGTGTTATACAGTGACAGACCCGTCCCCACCAGTACTGTACCCCAGTGTTATACAGTGACAGACCCGTCCCCACCAGTACTGTACCCCAGTGTTATAGTGACAGACCCGTCCCCACCAGTACTGTACCCCAGTGTTATAGTGACAGACCCGTCCCCACCAGTACGGTACCCCAGTGTTATACAGTGAAAGACCCGTCCCCACCAGTACTGAACCCCAGTGTTACACAGCGACAGACCCGTCCCCACCAGTACTGTATCCCAGTGTTACACAGCGACAGACCCGTCCCCACCAGTACTGTACCCCAGTGTTACAGTGACAGACCAGTCCCCACCAGTTCTGTACCCCAGTGTTATACAGTGACAGACCCGTCCCCACCAGTACTGTACCCCAGTGTTATAGTGACAGACCCGTCCCCACCAGTACTGTACCCCAGTGTTATACAGTGACAGACCCGTCCCCACCAGTACTGTACCCCAGTGTTATACAGTGACAGACCCGTCCCCACCAGTACTGTACCCCAGTGTTATAGTGACAGACCCGTCCCCACCAGTACTGTACCCCAGTGTTATAGTGACAGACCCGTCCCCACCAGTACGGTACCCCAGTGTTATACAGTGAAAGACCCGTCCCCACCAGTACTGAACCCCAGTGTTACACAGCGACAGACCCGTCCCCACCAGTACTGTATCCCAGTGTTACACAGCGACAGACCCGTCCCCACCAGTACTGTACCCCAGTGTTACAGTGACAGACCAGTCCCCACCAGTTCTGTACCCCAGTGTTATACAGTGACAGACCCGTCCCCACTAGTACTTTACCCCAGTGTTACAATGACAGACCCGTCCCCACCAGTTCTGTACCCCAGTGTTATACAGTGACAGACCCATCCCCACCAGTACTGTACCCCAGTGTTATACAGCGACAGACCCGTCCCCACCAGTACTGTACCCCAGTGTTACACAGTGACAGACCCGTCCCCACCAGTACTGTACCCCAGTGTTATACAGTGACAGACCCGAACCCACCAGTACTGTACCCCAGTGTTATACAGTGACACACCCATCCCCACCAGTACTGTACCCCAGTGTTATACAGTGACAGATCCGTCCCCACCAGTACTGCACCCCAGTGTTATACAGCGACAGACCCATCCCCACCAGTACTGTACCCCAGTGTTATACAGTGACAGACCCATCACCACCAGTACTGTACCCCAGTGTTATACAGCGACAGACCCGTCCCCACCAGTACTGTACCCCAGTGTTACAGTGACAGAACCGTCCCCACCAGTACTGTATCCCAGTGTTATACAGTGACAGACCCGTCCCCACTAGTACTGTACCCCAGTGTTATACAGCGACAGACCCGTCCCCACCAGTACTGTACCCCAGTGTTATACAGTGACAGACCCATCACCACCAGTACTGTACCCCAGTGTTATACAGCGACAGACCCGTCCCCACTGGTACTGTACCCCAGTGTTACAGTGACAGAACCGTCCCCACCAGTACTGTACCCCAGTGTTATACAGTGACAGACCCATCACCACCAGTACTGTACCCCAGTGTTATACAGCAACAGACCCGTCCCCACCAGTACTGTACCCCAGTGTTACACAGCGACAGACCCGTCCCCACCAGTACTGTACCCCAGTGTTACAGTGACAGACCCGTCCCCACCAGTTCTGCACCCCAGTGTTATACAGTGACAGACCCGTCCCCACTGGTACTGTACCCCAGTGTTACAGTGACAGACCCGTCCCCACCAGTTCTGTACCCCAGTGTTATACAGTGACAGACCCATCCCCACCAGTACTGTACCCCAGTGTTACACAGCGACAGACCCGTCCCCACCAGTACTGTACCCCAGTGTTACACAGTGACAGACCCATCCCCACCAGTACTGTACCCCAGTGTTATACAGTGACAGACCCATCCCCACTAGTACTGTACCCCAGTGTTATACAGCCACAGACCCGTCCCCACCACTTCTGTACCCCAGTGTTATACAGTGACAGACCCGTCCCCACCAGTACTGTACCCCAGTGTTATACAGTGACAGACCCATCCCCACCAGTACTGTACCCCAGTGTTATACAGCGACAGACCCGTCCCCACCAGG
Source organism: Mustelus asterias (assembly GCF_964213995.1). Lineage (NCBI taxonomy): Eukaryota > Metazoa > Chordata > Chondrichthyes > Carcharhiniformes > Triakidae > Mustelus > Mustelus asterias. The sequence goes on from NW_027590512.1 coordinate 131,234, forward strand.
ACTGTACCCCAGTGTTATACAGCGACAGACCCGTCCCCACCAGTACTGTACCCCAGTGTTATAGTGACAGACCCGTCCCCACCAGTACTGTACCCCAGTGTTATACAGTGACAGACCCATCCCCACCAGTACTGTACCCCAGTGTTATACAGTGACAGACCCGTCCCCACCAGTACTGTACCCCAGTGTTATACAGCGACAGACCCGTCCCCACCAGTACTGTACCCCAGTGTTATAGTGACAGACCCGTCCCCACCAGTACGGTACCCCAGTGTTATACAGCGACAGACCCGTCCCCACCAGTACTGTACCCCAGTGTTATACAGCGACAGACCCGTCCCCACCAGTACTGTACCCCAGTGTTACACATTGTCAGACCCGTCCCCACCAGTACTGTACCCCAGTGTTATACAGTGACAGACCCGTCCCCACCAGTACTGTACCCCAGTGTTATAGTGACAGACCCGTCCCCACCAGTACTGTACCCCAGTGTTATACAGTGACAGACCCGTCCCCACCAGTACTGTACCCCAGTGTTATACAGTGACAGACCCGTCCCCACCAGTACTGTACCCCAGTGTTATAGTGACAGACCCGTCCCCACCAGTACTGTACCCCAGTGTTATAGTGACAGACCCGTCCCCACCAGTACGGTACCCCAGTGTTATACAGTGAAAGACCCGTCCCCACCAGTACTGAACCCCAGTGTTACACAGCGACAGACCCGTCCCCACCAGTACTGTATCCCAGTGTTACACAGCGACAGACCCGTCCCCACCAGTACTGTACCCCAGTGTTACAGTGACAGACCAGTCCCCACCAGTTCTGTACCCCAGTGTTATACAGTGACAGACCCGTCCCCACTCGTACTTTACCCCAGTGTTACAATGACAGACCCGTCCCCACCAGTTCTGTACCCCAGTGTTATACAGTGACAGACCCATCCCCACCAGTACTGTACCCCAGTGTTATACAGCGACAGACCCGTCCCCACCAGTACTGTACCCCAGTGTTACACAGTGACAGACCCGTCCCCACCAGTACTGAACCCCAGTGTTACACAGCGACAGACCCGTCCCCACCAGTACTGTATCCCAGTGTTACACAGCGACAGACCCGTCCCCACCAGTACTGTACCCCAGTGTTACAGTGACAGACCAGTCCCCACCAGTTCTGTACCCCAGTGTTATACAGTGACAGACCCGTCCCCACTAGTACTTTACCCCAGTGTTACAATGACAGACCCGTCCCCACCAGTTCTGTACCCCAGTGTTATACAGTGACAGACCCATCCCCACCAGTACTGTACCCCAGTGTTATACAGCGACAGACCCGTCCCCACCAGTACTGTACCCCAGTGTTACACAGTGACAGACCCGTCCCCACCAGTACTGTACCCCAGTGTTATACAGTGACAGACCCGAACCCACCAGTACTGTACCCCAGTGTTATACAGTGACACACCCATCCCCACCAGTACTGTACCCCAGTGTTATACAGTGACAGATCCGTCCCCACCAGTACTGCACCCCAGTGTTATACAGCGACAGACCCATCCCCACCAGTACTGTACCCCAGTGTTATACAGTGACAGACCCATCACCACCAGTACTGTACCCCAGTGTTATACAGCGACAGACCCGTCCCCACCAGTACTGTACCCCAGTGTTACAGTGACAGAACCGTCCCCACCAGTACTGTATCCCAGTGTTATACAGTGACAGACCCGTCCCCACTAGTACTGTACCCCAGTGTTATACAGCGACAGACCCGTCCCCACCAGTACTGTACCCCAGTGTTATACAGTGACAGACCCATCACCACCAGTACTGTACCCCAGTGTTATACAGCGACAGACCCGTCCCCACTGGTACTGTACCCCAGTGTTACAGTGACAGAACCGTCCCCACCAGTACTGTACCCCAGTGTTATACAGTGACAGACCCATCACCACCAGTACTGTACCCCAGTGTTATACAGCGACAGACCCGTCCCCACTGGTACTGTACCCCAGTGTTACAGTGACAGAACCGTCCCCACCAGTACTGTACCCCAGTGTTATACAGCGACAGACCCGTCCCCACTGGTACTGTACCCCAGTGTTACAGTGACAGAACCGTCCCCACCAGTACTGTACCCCAGTGTCATACAGTGACAGACCCGTCCCCACTAGTACTGTACCCCAGTGTTATAGTGACAGACCTCTCCCCACCAGTTCTGTACCCCAGTGTTATACAGTGACAGACCCGTCCCCACCAGTACTGCACCCCAGTGTTATACAGTGACAGACCCGTTCCCACCAGTTCTGTACCCCAGTGTTATACAGCGACAGACCCGTCCCCATCAGCACTGTACCCCAGTGTTATACTGTGACAGACCCGTCCCCACTAGTACTGTACCCCAGTGTTATAGTGACAGATCTCTCCCCACCAGTACTGTAACCCAGTGTTATACAGTGACAGACCCGTTCCCACCAGTTCTGTACCCCAGTGTTATACAGCGACAGACCCGTCCCCATCAGTACTGTACCCCAGTGTTATACAGTGACAGACCCGTCCCCACTAGTACTGTACCCCAGTGTTATAGTGACAGACCTCTCCCCACCAGTACTGTAACCCAGTGTTACACAGCGACAGACCCGTTCCCACCAGTACTGTACCCGTGTTATACAGCGACAGACCCGTTCCCACCAGTACTGTACCCCAGTGTTCCACAGCGACAGACCCGTCCCCACCAGTACTGTACCCGTGTTATACAGCGGCAGACCCGTCCCCATCAGTACTGTACCCCAGTGTTATACAGTGACAAACCCGTCCCCACTAGTACTGTAACCCAGTGTTATACAGCGACAGACCCGTCCCCACCAGTACTGTACCCCAGTGTTATACAGCGACAGACCCGTCCCCACCAGTACTGTACCCCAGTGTTATACAGTGACAGACCCGTTCCCACCAGTACTGTACCCCAGTGTTACACAGTGACAGACCCGTCCCCACCAGTACTGTACCCCAGTGTTATACAGCGACAGACCCGTCCCCACTAGTACTGTACCCCAGTGTTATACAGTGACAGACCCGTTCCCACCAGTACTGTACCCCAGTGTTACACAGTGACAGACCCGTCCCCACCAGTACTGTACCCCAGTGTTATACAGTGACAGACCCGTTCCCACCAGTACTGTACCCCAGTGTTACACAGTGACAGACCCGTCCCCACTAGTACTGTACCCCAGTGTTATACAGCGACAGACCCGTCCCCACCAGTACAGTACCCCAGTGTTATACAGTGACAGACCCGTCCCCACCAGTACTGTACCCCAGTGTTATACAGCGACAGACCCGTCCCCACCAGTACTGTACCCCAGTGTTATACAGTGACAGACCCGTCCCTACCAGTACTGTACCCCAGTGTTATACAGTGACAGACCCGTTCCCACCAGTACTGTACCCCAGTGTTACACAGTGACAGACCCGTCCCCACTAGTACTGTACCCCAGTGTTATACAGCGACAGACCCGTCCCCACCAGTACAGTACCCCAGTGTTATACAGTGACAGACCCGTCCCCACCAGTACTGTACCCCAGTGTTATAAAGCGACAGACCCGTCCCCACCAGTACTGTACCCCAGTGTTATACAGTGACAGACCCGTCCCCACCAGTACTGTACCCCGGTGTTATACAGCGACAGGCCCGTCCCCACCAGTACTGTACCCCAGTGTTATACAGTGACAGACCCGTCCCCACCAGTACTGTACCCCAGTGTTATACAGCGACAGACCCGTCCCCACCAGTACTGTACCCCAGTGTTATACAGTGACAGACCCGTCCCCACCAGTACTGTACCCCAGTGTTATACAGTGACAGATCCATCCCCACCAGTACTGTACCCCAGTGTTATACAGTGACAGACCCGTCCCCACCAGTACTGTACCCCAGTGTTATACAGTGACAGACCCGTCCTCACCAGTACGGTACCCCAGTGTTATACAGTGACAGATCCATCCCCACCAGTACTGTACCCCAGTGTTATACAGTGACAGACCCATCACCACCAGTACTGTACCCCAGTGTTATACAGCGACAGACCCGTCCCCACCAGTACTGTACGCCAGTGTTATACAGCGACAGACCCGTCCCCACCAGTACTGTACCCCAGTGTTATACAGCGACAGACCCGTCCCCACCAGTACTGTACCCCAGTGTTATACAGTGACAGACCCATCCCCACCACTACTGTACCCCAGTGTTATACAGTGACAGACCCGTCCCCACCAGTACTGTACCGCAGTTATACAGTGACAGACCCGTCCCCACCAGTACTGTACCCCAGTGTTATACAGTGACAGACCCGTCCCCACCAGTACTGTACCCCAGTGTTATACAGCGACAGACACGTCCCCACCACTACTGTAACCCAGTGTTGTACAGTGACAGACCCATCCCTACCAGTTCTGTACCCCAGTGTTATACAGTGACAGACCCGTCCCCACCAGTACTGTACCCCAGTGTTATACAGTGACAGACACGTCCCCACCAGTTCTGTACCCCAGTGTTATACAGTGACAGACCCGTCCCCACCAGTACTGTACCCCAGTGTTATACAGTGACAGACCCGTCCCCACCAGTACTGTACCCGTGTTATACAGTGACAGAACCGCCCCCACCAGTACTGTACCCCAGTGTTATACAGCGACAGACCCATCCCCACCAGTACTGTACCCCAGTGTTATACAGCGACACACCCGTCCCCACCAGTACTGTACCCCAGTGTTACACAGCGACAGACCCGTCCCCACCAGCACTGTACTCCAGTGTTATACTGCGACAGACCCGTCCCCACCAGTACTGTACCCCAGTGTTATACAGCGACAGACCCGTCCCCACCAGTACTGTACCCCAGTGTTATACAGTAACAGACCCGTCCCCACCAGTACTGTACCCCAGTGTTATACAGCGACAGACCCGTCCCCACCAGCACAGTACCCCAGTGTTATACAGCGACAGACCCGTCCCCACCAGTACTGTACCCGTGTTATACAGCGACAGACCCGTCCCCACCAGTACTGTACCCCAGTGTTACACAGCGACACACCCGTCCCCACCAGTACTGTACCCCAGTGTTATACAGCGACAGACCCGTCCCCACCAGTACTGTACCCCAGTGTTATACAGTAACAGACCCGTCCCCACCAGTACTGTACCCCAGTGTTATACAGCGACAGACCCGTCCCCACCAGCACAGTACCCCAGTGTTATACAGCGACAGACCCGTCCCCACCAGTACTGTACCCGTGTTATACAGCGACAGACCCGTCCCCACCAGTACTGTACCCCAGTGTTACACAGCGACAGACCCGTCCCCACCAGTACTGTACTCCAGTGTTATACAGCGACAGACCCGTCCCCACCAGTACTGTACCCCAGTGTTATACAGCGACAGACCCGTCCCCACCAGTACTGTACCCCAGTGTTATACAGTAACAGACCCGTCCCCACCAGTACTGTACCCCAGTGTTATACAGCGACAGACCCGTCCCCACCAGCACTGTACCCCAGTGTTATACAGCGACAGACCCGTCCCCACCCGTACTGTACCCGTGTTATACAGCGACAGACCCGTCCCCACCAGTACTGTACCCCAGTGTTATACAGTGACAGACCCATCCCCTCCAGTACTGTACCCCAGCGTTATACAGTGACAGACCCGTCCCCACCAGGACTGTACCCCAGTGTTATACAGCGACAGACCCGTCCCCACCAGTACTGTACCCCAGTGTTATAGTGACAGACCCGTTTCCACCAGTACGGTACCCCAGTGTTATACAGCGACAGACCCGTCCCCACCAGTACTGTACCCCAGTGTTACACATTGACAGACCCGTCCCCACCAGTACTGTACCCCAGTGTTATACAGTGACAGACCCGTCCCCACCAGGACTGTACCCCAGTGTTATAGTGACAGACCTCTCCCCACCAGTACTGTAACCCAGTGTTATACAGTGACAGACCCATCCCCACCAGTACTGTACCCCAGTGTTATACAGCGACAGACCCGTCCCCACCAGTACTGTACCCCAGTGTTACACAGTGACAGACCCATCCCCACCAGTACTGTACCCCAGTGTTATACAGCGACAGACTCATCCCCACTAGTACTGTACCCCAGTGTTATACAGCGACAGACCCGTCCCCACCAGTACTGTACCCCAGTGTTATACAGCGACAGACCTGTCCCCACCAGTACTGTACGCCAGTGTTACACAGCGACAGACCCATCACCACCAGTACTGTACCCCAGTGTTATACAGTGACAGACCTGTCCCCACCAGTACTGTACCCCAGTGTTATACAGTGACAGACCTGTCCCCACCAGTACTGTACCCCAGTGTTATACAGTGACAGACCCGTCCCCACCAGTACTGTACCCCAGTGTTACACAGTGACAGACCCGTCCCCACCAGTACTGTACGCCAGTGTTATACAGCGACAGACCCGTCCCCACCAGTACTGTACCCCAGTGTTATACAGCGACAGACCCGTCCCCACCAGTACTGTACCGCAGTGTTATACAGTGACAGACCCGTCCCCACAAGTGCTGTACACCAGTGTTATACAGTGACAGACCCGTCCCCACCAGTACTGTACCCCAGTGTTATACAGTGAAAGACCCGTCCCCACCAGTACTGTACCCCAGTGTTATACAGTGACAGACCCATCACCACCAGTACTGTACCCCAGTGTTATACAGCAACAGACCCGTCCCCACCAGTACTGTACCCCAGTGTTATACAGTGACAGACCCATCACCACCAGTACTGTACCCCAGTGTTACACAGCGACAGACCCGTCCCCACCAGTACTGTACCCCAGTGTTACAGTGACAGACCCGTCCCCACCAGTTCTGCACCCCAGTGTTATACAGTGACAGACCCGTCCCCACTGGTACTGTACCCCAGTGTTACAGTGACAGACCCGTCCCCACCAGTTCTGTACCCCAGTGTTATACAGTGACAGACCCATCCCCACCAGTACTGTACCCCAGTGTTACACAGCGACAGACCCGTCCCCACCAGTACTGTACCCCAGTGTTACACAGTGACAGACCCATCCCCACCAGTACTGTACCCCAGTGTTATACAGTGACAGACCCATCCCCACTAGTACTGTACCCCAGTGTTATACAGCCACAGACCCGTCCCCACCACTTCTGTACCCCAGTGTTATACAGTGACAGACCCGTCCCCACCAGTACTGTACCCCAGTGTTATACAGTGACAGACCCATCCCCACCAGTACTGTACCCCAGTGTTATACAGCGACAGACCCGTCCCCACCAGGACTGTACCCCAGTGTTATACAGCGACAGACCCGTCCCCACCAGTACTGTACCCCAGTGTTATAGTGACAGACCCGTCCCCACCAGTACTGTACCCCAGTGTTATACAGTGACAGACCCATCCCCACCAGTACTGTACCCCAGTGTTATACAGTGACAGACCCGTCCCCACCAGTACTGTACCCCAGTGTTATACAGCGACAGACCCGTCCCCACCAGTACTGTACCCCAGTGTTATAGTGACAGACCCGTCCCCACCAGTACGGTACCCCAGTGTTATACAGCGACAGACCCGTCCCCACCAGTACTGTACCCCAGTGTTATACAGCGACAGACCCGTCCCCACCAGTACTGTACCCCAGTGTTACACATTGTCAGACCCGTCCCCACCAGTACTGTACCCCAGTGTTATACAGTGACAGACCCGTCCCCACCAGTACTGTACCCCAGTGTTATAGTGACAGACCCGTCCCCACCAGTACTGTACCCCAGTGTTATACAGTGACAGACCCGTCCCCACCAGTACTGTACCCCAGTGTTATACAGTGACAGACCCGTCCCCACCAGTACTGTACCCCAGTGTTATAGTGACAGACCCGTCCCCACCAGTACTGTACCCCAGTGTTATAGTGACAGACCCGTCCCCACCAGTACGGTACCCCAGTGTTATACAGTGAAAGACCCGTCCCCACCAGTACTGAACCCCAGTGTTACACAGCGACAGACCCGTCCCCACCAGTACTGTATCCCAGTGTTACACAGCGACAGACCCGTCCCCACCAGTACTGTACCCCAGTGTTACAGTGACAGACCAGTCCCCACCAGTTCTGTACCCCAGTGTTATACAGTGACAGACCCGTCCCCACTAGTACTTTACCCCAGTGTTACAATGACAGACCCGTCCCCACCAGTTCTGTACCCCAGTGTTATACAGTGACAGACCCATCCCCACCAGTACTGTACCCCAGTGTTATACAGCGACAGACCCGTCCCCACCAGTACTGTACCCCAGTGTTACACAGTGACAGACCCGTCCCCACCAGTACTGTACCCCAGTGTTATACAGTGACAGACCCGAACCCACCAGTACTGTACCCCAGTGTTATACAGTGACACACCCATCCCCACCAGTACTGTACCCCAGTGTTATACAGTGACAGATCCGTCCCCACCAGTACTGCACCCCAGTGTTATACAGCGACAGACCCATCCCCACCAGTACTGTACCCCAGTGTTATACAGTGACAGACCCATCACCACCAGTACTGTACCCCAGTGTTATACAGCGACAGACCCGTCCCCACCAGTACTGTACCCCAGTGTTACAGTGACAGAACCGTCCCCACCAGTACTGTATCCCAGTGTTATACAGTGACAGACCCGTCCCCACTAGTACTGTACCCCAGTGTTATACAGCGACAGACCCGTCCCCACCAGTACTGTACCCCAGTGTTATACAGTGACAGACCCATCACCACCAGTACTGTACCCCAGTGTTATACAGCGACAGACCCGTCCCCACTGGTACTGTACCCCAGTGTTACAGTGACAGAACCGTCCCCACCAGTACTGTACCCCAGTGTTATACAGTGACAGACCCATCACCACCAGTACTGTACCCCAGTGTTATACAGCGACAGACCCGTCCCCACTGGTACTGTACCCCAGTGTTACAGTGACAGAACCGTCCCCACCAGTACTGTACCCCAGTGTTATACAGCGACAGACCCGTCCCCACTGGTACTGTACCCCAGTGTTACAGTGACAGAACCGTCCCCACCAGTACTGTACCCCAGTGTCATACAGTGACAGACCCGTCCCCACTAGTACTGTACCCCAGTGTTATAGTGACAGACCTCTCCCCACCAGTTCTGTACCCCAGTGTTATACAGTGACAGACCCGTCCCCACCAGTACTGCACCCCAGTGTTATACAGTGACAGACCCGTTCCCACCAGTTCTGTACCCCAGTGTTATACAGCGACAGACCCGTCCCCATCAGCACTGTACCCCAGTGTTATACTGTGACAGACCCGTCCCCACTAGTACTGTACCCCAGTGTTATAGTGACAGATCTCTCCCCACCAGTACTGTAACCCAGTGTTATACAGTGACAGACCCGTTCCCACCAGTTCTGTACCCCAGTGTTATACAGCGACAGACCCGTCCCCATCAGTACTGTACCCCAGTGTTATACAGTGACAGACCCGTCCCCACTAGTACTGTACCCCAGTGTTATAGTGACAGACCTCTCCCCACCAGTACTGTAACCCAGTGTTACACAGCGACAGACCCGTTCCCACCAGTACTGTACCCGTGTTATACAGCGACAGACCCGTTCCCACCAGTACTGTACCCCAGTGTTCCACAGCGACAGACCCGTCCCCACCAGTACTGTACCCGTGTTATACAGCGGCAGACCCGTCCCCATCAGTACTGTACCCCAGTGTTATACAGTGACAAACCCGTCCCCACTAGTACTGTAACCCAGTGTTATACAGCGACAGACCCGTCCCCACCAGTACTGTACCCCAGTGTTATACAGCGACAGACCCGTCCCCACCAGTACTGTACCCCAGTGTTATACAGTGACAGACCCGTTCCCACCAGTACTGTACCCCAGTGTTACACAGTGACAGACCCGTCCCCACCAGTACTGTACCCCAGTGTTATACAGCGACAGACCCGTCCCCACTAGTACTGTACCCCAGTGTTATACAGTGACAGACCCGTTCCCACCAGTACTGTACCCCAGTGTTACACAGTGACAGACCCGTCCCCACCAGTACTGTACCCCAGTGTTATACAGTGACAGACCCGTTCCCACCAGTACTGTACCCCAGTGTTACACAGTGACAGACCCGTCCCCACTAGTACTGTACCCCAGTGTTATACAGCGACAGACCCGTCCCCACCAGTACAGTACCCCAGTGTTATACAGTGACAGACCCGTCCCCACCAGTACTGTACCCCAGTGTTATACAGCGACAGACCCGTCCCCACCAGTACTGTACCCCAGTGTTATACAGTGACAGACCCGTCCCTACCAGTACTGTACCCCAGTGTTATACAGTGACAGACCCGTTCCCACCAGTACTGTACCCCAGTGTTACACAGTGACAGACCCGTCCCCACTAGTACTGTACCCCAGTGTTATACAGCGACAGACCCGTCCCCACCAGTACAGTACCCCAGTGTTATACAGTGACAGACCCGTCCCCACCAGTACTGTACCCCAGTGTTATAAAGCGACAGACCCGTCCCCACCAGTACTGTACCCCAGTGTTATACAGTGACAGACCCGTCCCCACCAGTACTGTACCCCGGTGTTATACAGCGACAGGCCCGTCCCCACCAGTACTGTACCCCAGTGTTATACAGTGACAGACCCGTCCCCACCAGTACTGTACCCCAGTGTTATACAGCGACAGACCCGTCCCCACCAGTACTGTACCCCAGTGTTATACAGTGACAGACCCGTCCCCACCAGTACTGTACCCCAGTGTTATACAGTGACAGATCCATCCCCACCAGTACTGTACCCCAGTGTTATACAGTGACAGACCCGTCCCCACCAGTACTGTACCCCAGTGTTATACAGTGACAGACCCGTCCCCACCAGTACGGTACCCCAGTGTTATACAGTGACAGATCCATCCCCACCAGTACTGTACCCCAGTGTTATACAGTGACAGACCCATCACCACCAGTACTGTACCCCAGTGTTATACAGCGACAGACCCGTCCCCACCAGTACTGTACGCCAGTGTTATACAGCGACAGACCCGTCCCCACCAGTACTGTACCCCAGTGTTATACAGCGACAGACCCGTCCCCACCAGTACTGTACCCCAGTGTTATACAGTGACAGACCCATCCCCACCACTACTGTACCCCAGTGTTATACAGTGACAGACCCGTCCCCACCAGTACTGTACCGCAGTTATACAGTGACAGACCCGTCCCCACCAGTACTGTACCCCAGTGTTATACAGTGACAGACCCGTCCCCACCAGTACTGTACCCCAGTGTTATACAGCGACAGACACGTCCCCACCAGTACTGTAACCCAGTGTTGTACAGTGACAGACCCATCCCTACCAGTTCTGTACCCCAGTGTTATACAGTGACAGACCCGTCCCCACCAGTACTGTACCCCAGTGTTATACAGTGACAGACACGTCCCCACCAGTTCTGTACCCCAGTGTTATACAGTGACAGACCCGTCCCCACCAGTACTGTACCCCAGTGTTATACAGTGACAGACCCGTCCCCACCAGTACCGTACCCGTGTTATACAGTGACAGAACCGCCCCCACCAGTACTGTACCCCAGTGTTATACAGCGACAGACCCATCCCCACCAGTACTGTACCCCAGTGTTATACAGCGACACACCCGTCCCCACCAGTACTGTACCCCAGTGTTACACAGCGACAGACCCGTCCCCACCAGCACTGTACTCCAGTGTTATACTGCGACAGACCCGTCCCCACCAGTACTGTACCCCAGTGTTATACAGCGACAGACCCGTCCCCACCAGTACTGTACCCCAGTGTTATACAGTAACAGACCCGTCCCCACCAGTACTGTACCCCAGTGTTATACAGCGACAGACCCGTCCCCACCAGCACAGTACCCCAGTGTTATACAGCGACAGACCCGTCCCCACCAGTACTGTACCCGTGTTATACAGCGACAGACCCGTCCCCACCAGTACTGTACCCCAGTGTTACACAGCGACACACCCGTCCCCACCAGTACTGTACCCCAGTGTTATACAGCGACAGACCCGTCCCCACCAGTACTGTACCCCAGTGTTATACAGTAACAGACCCGTCCCCACCAGTACTGTACCCCAGTGTTATACAGCGACAGACCCGTCCCCACCAGCACAGTACCCCAGTGTTATACAGCGACAGACCCGTCCCCACCAGTACTGTACCCGTGTTATACAGCGACAGACCCGTCCCCACCAGTACTGTACCCCAGTGTTACACAGCGACAGACCCGTCCCCACCAGTACTGTACTCCAGTGTTATACAGCGACAGACCCGTCCCCACCAGTACTGTACCCCAGTGTTATACAGCGACAGACCCGTCCCCACCAGTACTGTACCCCAGTGTTATACAGTAACAGACCCGTCCCCACCAGTACTGTACCCCAGTGTTATACAGCGACAGACCCGTCCCCACCAGCACTGTACCCCAGTGTTATACAGCGACAGACCCGTCCCCACCCGTACTGTACCCGTGTTATACAGCGACAGACCCGTCCCCACCAGTACTGTACCCCAGTGTTATACAGTGACAGACCCATCCCCTCCAGTACTGTACCCCAGCGTTATACAGTGACAGACCCGTCCCCACCAGGACTGTACCCCAGTGTTATACAGCGACAGACCCGTCCCCACCAGTACTGTACCCCAGTGTTATAGTGACAGACCCGTTTCCACCAGTACGGTACCCCAGTGTTATACAGCGACAGACCCGTCCCCACCAGTACTGTACCCCAGTGTTACACATTGACAGACCCGTCCCCACCAGTACTGTACCCCAGTGTTATACAGTGACAGACCCGTCCCCACCAGGACTGTACCCCAGTGTTATAGTGACAGACCTCTCCCCACCAGTACTGTAACCCAGTGTTATACAGTGACAGACCCATCCCCACCAGTACTGTACCCCAGTGTTATACAGCGACAGACCCGTCCCCACCAGTACTGTACCCCAGTGTTACACAGTGACAGACCCATCCCCACCAGTACTGTACCCCAGTGTTATACAGCGACAGACCCATCCCCACTAGTACTGTACCCCAGTGTTATACAGCGACAGACCCGTCCCCACCAGTACTGTACCCCAGTGTTATACAGCGACAGACCTGTCCCCACCAGTACTGTACGCCAGTGTTACACAGCGACAGACCCATCACCACCAGTACTGTACCCCAGTGTTATACAGTGACAGACCTGTCCCCACCAGTACTGTACCCCAGTGTTATACAGTGACAGACCTGTCCCCACCAGTACTGTACCCCAGTGTTATACAGTGACAGACCCGTCCCCACCAGTACTGTACCCCAGTGTTACACAGTGACAGACCCGTCCCCACCAGTACTGTACGCCAGTGTTATACAGCGACAGACCCGTCCCCACCAGTACTGTACCCCAGTGTTATACAGCGACAGACCCGTCCCCACCAGTACTGTACCGCAGTGTTATACAGTGACAGACCCGTCCCCACAAGTGCTGTACACCAGTGTTATACAGTGACAGACCCGTCCCCACCAGTACTGTACCCCAGTGTTATACAGTGAAAGACCCGTCCCCACCAGTACTGTACCCCAGTGTTATACAGTGACAGACCCGTCCCCACCAGTACTGTACCCCAGTGTTATACAGTGACAGACCCGTCCCCACCAGTCCTGTACCCCAGTGTTATACAGTGACAGACCCGTCCCCACCAGTACTGTACCCCAGTGTTATACAGCGACAGACCCGTCCCCACCAGTACTGTACCTCAGTGTTATACAGTGACAGACCCGTCCCCACCAGTACTGTACCCCAGTGTTATACAGTGACAGACCCGTCCCCACCAGTACTGTACCCCAGTGTTATACAGTGACAGATCCATCCCCACCAGTACTGTACCCCAGTGTTATACAGTGACAGACCCGTCCCCACCAGTACTGTACCCCAGTGTTATACAGTGACAGATCCATCCCCACCAGTACTGTACCCCAGTGTTATACAGCGACAGACCCGTCCCCACCAGTACTGTACGCCAGTGTTATACAGCGACAGACCCGTCCCCACCAGTACTGTACCCCAGTGTTATACAGTGACAGACCTGTCCCCACCAGTACTGTACCCCAGTGTTATACATTGACAGACCCGTCACCACCAGTACTGTACCCCAGTGTTATACAGCGACAGACCCGTCCCCACCAGTACTGTACGCCAGTGTTATACAGCGACAGACCCGTCCCCACCAGTACTGTACCCCAGTGTTATACAGTGACAGACCTGTCCCCACCAGTACTGTACCCCAGTGTTATACAGTGACAGACCTGTCCCAACCAGTACTGTCCCCCAGTGTTATACAGCGACAGACCCGTCCCCACCAGTACTGTACCCCAGTGTTATACAGTGACAGACCCGTCCCCACCAGTACTGTACCCCAGTGTTATACAGTGACAGACCCGTCCCCACCAGTACTGTACCCCAGTGTTATACAGCGACAGACACGTCCCCACCAGTACTGTAACCCAGTGTTATACAGTGACAGACCCGTCCCCACCAGTACTGTACCCCAGTGTTATACAGTGACAGACACGTCCCCACCAGTACTGTAACTCAGTGTTATACAGTGACAGACCCGAACCCACCAGTACTGTACCCCAGTGTTATACAGTGACAGACCCATCCCCACAAGTACTGTACCCCAGTGTTATACAGTGACAGATCCGTCCCCACCAGTACTGCACCCCAGTGTTATACAGCGACAGACCCATCCCCACCAGTACTGTACCCCAGTGTTATACAGTGACAGACCCATCACCACCAGTACTGTACCCCAGTGTTATACAGCGACAGACCCGTCCCCACCAGTACTGTACCCCAGTGTTACAGTGACAGAACCGTCCCCACCAGTACTGTATCCCAGTGTTATACAGTGACAGACCCGTCCCCACTAGTACTGTACCCCAGTGTTATACAGCGACAGACCCGTCCCCACCAGTACTGTACCCCAGTGTTATACAGTGACAGACCCATCACCACCAGTACTGTACCCCAGTGTTATACAGCGACAGACCCGTCCCCACTGGTACTGTACCCCAGTGTTACAGTGACAGAACCGTCCCCACCAGTACTGTACCCCAGTGTTATACAGTGACAGACCCGTCCCCACTAGTACTGTACCCCAGTGTTATAGTGACAGACCTCTCCCCACCAGTTCTGTACCCCAGTGTTATACAGTGACAGACCCGTCCCCACCAGTACTGCACCCCAGTGTTATACAGTGACAGACCCGTTCCCACCAGTTCTGTACCCGTGTTATACAGCGACAGACCCGTCCCCATCAGCACTGTACCCCAGTGTTATACTGTGACAGACCCGTCCCCACTAGTACTGTACCCCAGTGTTATAGTGACAGATCTCTCCCCACCAGTACTGTAACCCAGTGTTATACAGTGACAGACCCGTCCCCACCAGTACTGTACCCCAGTGTTATACAGTGACAGACCCGTTCCCACCAGTTCTGTACCCCAGTGTTATACAGCGACAGACCCGTCCCCATCAGTACTGTACCCCAGTGTTATACAGTGACAGACCCGTCCCCACTAGTACTGTACCCCAGTGTTATAGTGACAGACCTCTCCCCACCAGTACTGTAACCCAGTGTTACACAGCGACAGACCCGTTCCCACCAGTACTGTACCCGTGTTATACAGCGACAGACCCGTTCCCACCAGTACTGTACCCCAGTGTTACACAGCGACAGACCCGTCCCCAGCAGTACTGTACCAGTGTTATACAGCGGCAGACCCGTCCCCATCAGTACTGTACCCCAGTGTTATACAGTGACAGACCTGTCCCCACTAGTACTGTAACCCAGTGTTATACAGCGACAGACCCGTCCCCACCAGTACTGTACCCCAGTGTTATACAGCGACAGACCCGTCCCCACCAGTACTGTACCCCAGTGTTATACAGTGACAGACCCGTTCCCACCAGTACTGTACCCCAGTGTTACACAGTGACAGACCCGTCCCCACTAGTACTGTACCCCAGTGTTATACAGCGACAGACCCGTCCCCACCAGTACTGTACCCCAGTGTTATACAGTGACAGACCCGTCCCCACCAGTACTGTACCCCAGTGTTATAAAGCGACAGACCCGTCCCCACCAGTACTGTACCCCAGTGTTATACAGTGACAGACCCGTCCCCACCAGTACTGTACCCCGGTGTTATACAGCGACAGGCCCGTCCCCACCAGTACTGTACCCCAGTGTTATACAGCGACAGACCCGTCCCCACCAGTACTGTACCCCAGTGTTATACAGCGACAGACCCGTCCCCACCAGTAGTGTACCCCAGTGTTATACAGGGACAGACCCGTCCCCTCTAGTACTGTACCCCAGTGTTATACAGTGACAGACCCGTCCCCACCAGTACTGTACCCCAGTGTTATAGTGACAGACCCGTCCCCACCAGTACTGTACCCCAGTGTTATACAGTGACAGACCCGTCCACACCAGTACTGTACCCCAGTGTTATACAGCGACAGACCCATCCCCATCAGTACTGTACCCCAGTGTTATGCAGTGACAGACCCATCCCCACCAGTACTGTACCCGTGTTATACAGTAACAGACCCGTCCCCACCAGTACTGTACCCCAGTGTTCTACAGTGACAGACCCGTCCCCACCTGTACTTCCCTATCTAGAAACCATATGATTTGGTTGTGATTCATCTAGATTTATAACAATGTGAGTGCCTGTTCCAGCAGAGGGTAGTTCAGGGAGGTGTTCCATGGAGAGCCATTTTTCCACAATAACTTCATTGCAGTGTGAATGTAAGCCTCCTTGCGACACTGATAGATGAATAAACGGTAGCACAGTGCCCTCAAACCTATCCTCATTCACGTCTTTAAACAACAGAAAAAGCGCTGAGTTAAATCTTCATCGTAACAACTCATCAGCTCCTGCAGTTTCTGTGGTGAAGTTCTCTACACAAATCTCAGAGAGTTCGCACTGGACACGTGGGAAAAGACTGCATCTCACTCAGCGAGAGAGAGATCTGCTTCTCATTTCCATTGCCTTTCCTTCAAGGCACAACTCCTTCCGAAATCATACAAAACAAACAACCCTCAAACTAGATCAAGAACACGTGGCATGCAGTTGAATATTCTCCCCAGTCTCGGCTGCAATAAGTCATCAACCTCGTGGAAAGCACCTCACCGAGATAAATATTATACCAAGGGAAGTTCCTCCAGCACCAACCCACATATATATTGTGCTGAGTGGATTAATCCTGTTCACATTCTTCCCCCCGACCCGACAATCACCACCAGCGGATCTCCCCCTCCCTCCCTGACAGCGTCACTCCCGGGTCAGGATGGACCCCACAGGTTGGCACCTGATGCTATCTGCCAGATGGGTGACCCAACTCCTATCCCTCTAGGTGCTGTTAACGTCAGTACTGCTGGCTAAGGCTGGCTGGCTAAGTCAGTGGTGCTGGTTAAGTCAGGATGGTTAAGCTGGTTAAGTCACTGTTGCTGGTTACGTCAGTGGTGCTGGTTAAGGCTGGTTGGTTGTCAGTGACTATCGTTAACTCCGTGGTGCTAGTTTTGTCAGTGGTGCTAGTTAAGACTGGTTGGTCAGTGGTGCTAATTAAGTCAGTTGCTCTGGTTAAGTCAGTGGTGCGCGTTATATCAGTGGCACTGGTTAAGGCTGGTTAAGTCAGTGGTCTAGTTATGTCAGTGGCACTGGTTAAGGCTGGTTAAGTCAGTGGCTCTGGTTAAGGCTCGCTGGTTAAGTCAGTGGCTTTGGTTAAGTCAGTGGCTCTGGTTAAGGCTCGCTGGTTAAGTCAGTGGCTCTGGTGAAGGTTCGCTGGTTAAGTCAGTGGCTTTGGTTAAGTCAGTGGTCTCGTTATGTCAGTGGCACTGGTTAAGGCTCTCTGGTGAAGTCAGTGTTGCTGGTTAAGGCTCTCTGGTGAAGTCAGTGCTGCTGGTTAAGTCTCTCTGGTTAGGTCAGTGCTGCTGGTTAAGTCAGTGTTGCTGGTTAAAGCTCTCTGGTGAAGTCAGTGCTGCTGGTGAAGTCAGTATTGCTGGTTAAGGCTCTCTGGTGAAGTCAGTGCTGCTGGTTAAGGCTCTCTGGTGAAGTCAGTGCTGCTGGTTAAGTCAGTGTTGCTGGTTAAGGCTCTCTGGTGAAGTCAGTGCTGCTGGTTAAGTCAGTGTTGCTGGTTAAGGCTCTCTGGTGAAGTCAGTGCTGCTGGTGAAGTCAGTGCTGCTGGTTAAGGCTCTCTGGTGAAGTCAGTGCTGCTGGTTAAGGCTCTCTGGTGAAGTCAGTGCTGCTGGTTAAGTCAGTGTTGCTGGTTAAGGCTCTCTGGTGAAGTCAGTGCTGCTGGTTAAGTCAGTGTTGCTGGTTAAGGCTCTCTGGTGAAGTCAGTGCTGCTGGTGAAGTCAGTGCTGCTGGTGAAGTCAGTGCTGCTGGTGAAGTCAGTGCTGCTGGTGAAGTCAGTGCTGCTGGTGAAGTCAGTGCTGCTGGTGAAGTCAGTGCTGCTGGTGAAGTCAGTGCTGCTGGTGAAGTCAGTGCTGCTGGTGAAGTCAGTGCTGCTGGTGAAGTCAGTGCTGCTGGTGAAGTCAGTGCTGCTGGTGAAGTCAGTGCTGCTGGTGAAGTCAGTGCTGCTGGTTAAGTCAGTGCTGCTGGTGAAGTCAGTGCTGCTGGTGAAGTCAGTGCTGCTGGTGAAGTCAGTGCTGCTGGTGAAGCGGGAGCAGCTGGAGGGACTCACGGTGCGGATCTGCCGCCGGAGGATGTAGAGGATGAAGCTCCAGACCTTGGCCGCGAGCGCCACGAAGGTTTTGAGGCCGAGGAGGCACTGAGTCTTCATCATGACCGCCCGGCCCCAGCTGCCCGGGCCCGGCTCCGGCCTCTCCAGCTTGAGCCGATTGCCCGGAGCCGGCAGCAGGCGGAGGGGGGGGTTCAGAGCGGGCCCGGCCCGGGGGGGCGGAGCGGCGGCAGCGAATCCCCCGCCCGGCGGAGCGGAAACTTTCCCCCCCCTTTCACTGGGAGCAAACTGAAACCGGAAGCTGCATGAGAGCCGCCATGACAGCCCGGCCGCGCGTCACTTCCGGGGCACCCACCTCCCATCGGGGACGGAGGGGACACTCCCCGGCAGCCACCGCGCGCGGCCTCCGGCAGGGGGACACCTCCCGGCAGCCACCGCGCCGCTCCTCCCAACCTCTCTTTGTGTCTCTCTTAAAGGAACCCACTGGTTGAACCACAACTGATCATTTGGCCCAAAGATGTGCAGGTTAGGGGGATTGGCCATGCTAAATTGTCCCTTAGTGTCCAAAGATGTGCAGATTAGGTGGATTGGCCATGCTAAATTGTCCCTTAGTGTCCAAAGATGTGCGGGTTAGGTGGATTGGCCATGCTAAATTGTCCCTTAGTGTCAAAAGATGTGCAGGTTAGGTGGATTGGCCATGCTAAACTGCCCCTTAGTGTCCAAAGATGTGCAGGTTAGGTGGATTGGCCATGCTAAATTGTCCCTTAGTGTCCAAAGATGTGCGGGTTGGGTGGATTGGCTATGCTAAATTGTCCCTTCGTGTCCAAAGATGTGCGGGTTGGGTGGATTGGCCATGCTAAATTGTCCCTTCGTGTCCAAAGATGTGCAGGTTAGGTGGATTGGCCATGCTAAATTGTCCCTTCGTGTCCAAACATGTGCAAGTTAGGTGGATTGGCCATGCTAAATTGTCCCTTCGTGTCCAAAAATGTGTAGGTTGGGTGGATTGGCCATGCTAAATTGTCCCTTCGTGTCCAAAGATGTGCAGGTTAGGGGGATTGGCTATGCTAAATTGTCCCTTCGTGTCCAAAGATGTGCAGGTTAGGTGGATTGGCCATGCTATATTGTCCCTTAGTGTCCAAAGATGTGTAGGTTAGGTGGATTGGCCATGCTAAATTGTCCCTTCGTGTCCAAAGATGTGCAGGTTAGGTGGATTGGCTATGCTAAATTGTCCCTTAGTGTCCAAAGATGTGCAGGTTGCGTGGATTGGCTATGCTAAATTGTCCCTTAGTGTCCAAAGAACATAAGAAATAGGAGCAGGAGTAGGCCATCTAGCCCCTCGAGCCTGCCCCACCATTCAATAAGATCATGGCTGATCTGAAGTGGATCAGTTCCACTTACCTGCCTGATCCCCATCACCCCTAATTCCCTTACCGATCAGGAATCCATCTACCTGTGATTTAAACATATTCAACGAGGTAGCCTCCACCACTTCAGTGGGCAGAGAATTCCAGAGATTCACCACCCTCTGAGAGAAGAAGTTCCTCAACTCTGTCCTAAACTGACCCCCCTTTATTTTGAGGCTGTGCCCTCTAGTTCTAGCTTCCTTTCTAAGTGGAAAGAATCTCTCCACCTCCACCCTATCCAGGCCCTTCATTATCTTATAGGTCTCTATAAGATCCCCCCTCAGCCTTCTAAATTCCAACGAGTACAAACCCAATCTGGTCAGTCTCTCCTCATAATCAACACCCCTCATCTCTGGTATCAACCTGGTGAACCTTCTCTGCACTCCCTCCAAGGCCAATATATCCTTCCGCAAATAAAGGGACCAATTCTGCACACAGTATTCCAGCTGCGGCCTCACCAATGCCCTGTACAGATGCAGCAAGACATCTCTGCTTTTATATTCTATCCCCCTTGCGATATAGGCCAACATCCCATTTGCCTTCTTGATCACCTGTTGCACCTGCAGACTGGGTTTTTGCGTCTCATGCACAAGGACCCCCAGGTCCCTCTGCACAGTAGCATGTTGTAATTTTTTTCCATTTAGATAATAATCCAATTTGCTATTTCCTCCAAAGTGAATAACCTCGCATTTGTCAATGTTATACTCCATCTGCCAGATCCTCGCCCACTCACTCAGCCTGTCCAAATCTCTCTGCAGACCTTCTACGCCCTCCACACGATTCACTTTTCCACTTATCTTTGTGTCGTCTGCAAACTTTGTTACCTTACACTCAGTCCCCTCCTCCAGACCGTCTATATAAATGGTAAATAGTTGAGGCCCCAGTACCGATCCCTGCGGCACGCCACTAGTTACCATCTGTCAACCAGAAAAGCACCCATTTATTCCGACTCTCTGCTTCCTGTCGGATAGCCAATCCCCAATCCACACTAACACCCTACCCCCAACTCTGTGTGACCCAATCTTCTTCAGCAACCTTTTTGTGAGGCACCTTATCAAACGCCTGTTGGAAATCCAAAAACACCGCATCCACCGGTTCCCCTCCGTCAACCGCACTAGTCACATCTTCATAAAAATCCAACAAGTTCGTCAAGCACGACTTTCCCCTCATGAATCCATGATGCCCCTTAGTGTCCAAAGATGTGCAGGTTAGCTGCATTGGCTATGCTAAATTGCCCCTTAGTGTCCAAAGATGTGCAGGTTAGGGGGATTGGCCATGCTAAATTGCCCCTTAGTGTCCAAAGATGTGCAGGTTCGGTGGATTGGCTATGCTAAATTGCCCCTTAGTGTCCAAAGATGTGCAGGTTCGGTGGATTGGCTATGCTAAATTGTCCCTTAGTGTCCAAAGATGTGCAGGTTAGGGGTATTGGCCATGCTAAATTGCCCCTTAGTGTCCAAAGATGTGCAGGTTAGGTGGATTGGCCATGGCAAATTGTCCCTTAGTGTCCAAAGATGTGCAGGTTAGGGGTATTGGCCATGCTAAATTGCCCCTTAGTGTCCAAAGATGTGGTTAGGTGGATTGGCCATGGCAAATTGTCCCTTAGTGTCCAAAGATGTGCAGGTTAGGGGTATTGGCCATGCTAAATTGCCCCTTAGTGTCCAAAGATGTGCAGGTTAGGTGGATTGGCCATGGCAAATTGTCCCTTAGTGTCCAAAGATGTGCAGGTTAGGGGTATTGGCCATGCTAAATTGCCCCTTAGTGTCAAGATGTGCAGGTTAGGGGGATTGGCTATGCTAAATTGCCCCTTAGTGTCCAAAGATGTGCAGGTTAGGGGGATTGGCTATGCTAAATTGTCCCTTAGTGTCCAAAGATGTGCAGGTTAGGGGGATTGGCCATGCTAAATTGTCCCTTAGTGTCCAAAGATGTGCAGGTTAGGGGGATTGGCCATGCTAAATTGTCCCTTAGTGTCCAAAGATGTGCAGGTTAGGGGGATTGGCTATGCTAAATTGTCCCTTAGTGTCCAAAGAAGTGCAGGTTAGGGGGATTGGCCATGCTAAATTGTCCCTTAGTGTCCAAAGATGTGCAGGTTAGGGGGATTGGCCATGCTAAATTGTCCCTTAGTGTCCAAAGATGTGCAGGTTAGGGGGATTGGCCATGCTAAATTGTCCCTTAGTGTCCAAAGATGTGCAGGTTAGGGGGATTGGCTATGCTAA
The DNA here is from genome assembly GCF_964213995.1 of Mustelus asterias. Taxonomy (NCBI): domain Eukaryota; kingdom Metazoa; phylum Chordata; class Chondrichthyes; order Carcharhiniformes; family Triakidae; genus Mustelus; species Mustelus asterias. Next base: position 153,703 of record NW_027590512.1, read on the forward strand.
ATGGATTCTTAGTGTCAGGGGGATTAACTGGGTACACATGGGGTTATGGGGTTCGGGCCTTGGTGGGATGCTCTGTCAGAGTCAGTGCAAACTCGATGGGCTGAATAATTTGTTACTGTCACATGTGTTGGGACACAGTGAAAAGTATTGTTTCTTCCACACTATACAAAGCATACCGTTCATAGATTACATCGGAGTGAAGAGAAGGAGAATGTAGTGTTGCAGTTACAGATAAAGTGAAGAGAAAGATCAGCTTACTATTTATTGGGACCATTCAAAAGTCTAACAGCAGCAGGGAAGAAGCTGTTCTTGAGTCGGTCGGTACATGACCTCAGACTTTTGTATCTTTTTCCCGATGGAAGAAGGTGGAAGAGAGAATGTCTGGGGTGCGTGGGGTCCTTGATTATGCCGGCTGCTTTTCCCCGAGGCAGCAGGAAGTGTAGACAGAGTCAATGGATGGGAGGCTGGTTTGCGTGATGGATTGGGCTGCATTCACGACCCTTTGTAGTTTTTTTGCGGTCTTGGGCAGAGCAGGAGCCAGACCAAGCTGTGATACAACCAGAAAGAATGCCTTCTTTAGTGCATCTGCAAAAGCTAGTGAGAGTTGTAGCTGACATGCCAAATATCTTTAGCCTCCTGAGAAAGTAGAGGTGTTGGTGGGGCTTTCTTAACTAAAGTATCAGCGTGGAAGATCCAGGACAGGTTGTTGGTGATCTGGAAACTTGAAGCTCTCGACCCTTTCTACTTCATCCCCGTTGATGTAGACAGGGGCATTTTCTCCAGTTTAAGTTTAAAGTTTATTTATTAGTCACAAGTAAGGCTTACATTAACACTGCAATGAAGTTACTGTGAAAGTCCCCTAGTCGCCACAGTCCGGTGCCTGTTCGGGTTACACTGAGGGAGAATTTAGCACGGCCGATCCACCCTAACCAGCATGTCTTTCAGACTGTGGGAGGAAACCGGAGCACCCGGAGGAAACCCACGCAGACACGTGGAGAACGTGCAAACTCCGCACAGACAGTGACCCAAACTGGGAATCGAACCCGGCTCCCTGGCGCTGTGAGGCAGCAGTGCGAACCACCGTGCCGTCCACTACACTTCCTGAAGTCGATGACGAGCTCATTCAGGTGACGATTAGGGGGATTAGCAGGGTAAATACGTGGTGTTATGGGGATAGGACCTGGGTGGGATGCTCTGTTGGAGTTGATGCAGACTCAATGGGCTGAATTACCTACATTGTAGGGATTCTCTGACCAGCATTAGACATTAACAATTACATTGTAACCCATTAATAACTAATAATAAATAAAACAATTATGATGATGGCAATCGTGTTAATAATTTAATTTTTAAATAAATATAAATATTTGCTCCCTTTGAAATTTGGTATTCTTGTGTCTGTCCTGATGGGTGCAAGGCAAAATACTTCAGCAAGATGGCGCTATTCTCTGGTTAATTTCAGCATGACAACTTTAATTACAACTTGAATGTTAAATACTGAATAATTGATGAATTGTAATATCTCCTATGGTGGTGGGGCGGGGGAGGGTTGCAGAGAAGAGGTCTGTAGGCTCAAGCCAGGCCCAGAGACCTCCCAAACATGGAGCCTTTGTTGGCTATTCAGCATGAGGGGCATCGCAATTCTTGTCAGACTCTGATGTGTCTTCCACATGGGTTGGCAGTACGAAACGGTGACCCTGACTGACCTGTGTGTCTCTCTCTCCCCCCGCCCCGCCCCCCCAACCACCTTTCACCAGTCCTGATAATAAAAGGGCGAGGCAGTGGCGTAGTGGTATTGTCACTGGGTTACTGATCCAGGGTAATGCTCTGGGGACCCGGGTTCGAATCCCGCCACGGCAGACGGTGGAATTTGAATTCAATAAAAAAAATCTCTGGAATTAAGAATCTACTGATGACCATGAAATCATTGCGGAGTCTGCATGTTCTCCCCGTGTCTGTGTGGGTTTCCTCTGGGTGCTCCGGTTTCCTCCCACACTCCAAAGATGCGCGGGTTAGGTGGATTGGCCGTGCTAAATTGCCCCTTCGTGTCGGGGGATTAGCTAGGGTAAATGTGTGGGGTTACAGGAATAGGGCCTGGGTGGGATTGTGGTCGGGGCAGACTCGATGGGCCGAACGGCCTCCTTCTGCACTGTAGGGATTCTACGATTCACAGAATCCTACAGTGCAGAAGGGGCCCTTCGAGCCGGCAACAACGCATGAAATGCCGTGACCTGCCCACTAGCCAGCACTTGGCCTGTAGCCTTGAATGTTAGGGCGTGCCCAAGTGTTCATCCAGGTACTTTTTAAAGGATGTGAGGCATCCCGCCTCCACCACCCTCCCAGGCAGCACATTCCAGACCCTCACCATCCAATCATTGTTGGAAAAACCCATCTGGTTCACTAATGTCCTTTAGGGAAGGAAATCTGCTGTCCTTACCCGGTCTGGCCTACATGTAACTCCGATAGAGTCATGGAGGTTTACAGCACGGAAACAGGCCCTTCGGCCCAACTTGTCCATGCCGCCCTTTTTTTCTTAAACCCCTAAGTTGTCCCAATTGCCCGCATTTGGCCCATGTCCCTCTATACCCATCGTACCCACGTAACTGTCTAAATGCTTTTTAAAAGACAAAATTGTACCCGCCTCTACTACTACCTCTGGCAGCTCGTTCCAGACACTCACCGCCCTCTGTGTGAAAAAATTGCCCCTCTGGACCCTTTAGTATCTCTCCCCTCTCACCTTAAACCTATGTCCTCTAGTTTTAGAGTCCCCTACCTTTGGGAAAAGATGTTGACTATCTAGCTGATCTGTGCCCCTCATTATGTTATAGACCTCGATAAGATCACCCCTCAGCCTCCTACGCTCCAGGGAAAAAAGTCTCGGTCTATCGAGCCTCGAGACTTTTAACTGCCCTCTGAAATGGCCGAGTGAGGCACTCAGTTCAAGGGGGCAATTAGGGATGGTTAATAAATGCCGTGCCCAGCCCAGAGACGCCCGCATCCCCCCGAGAGAAGTAAAATGGATCGAAGGTCACTGACGCGGGTACGGGGAGATCTGCTGAGGCCTTCCAGAAGTTTCTGCTCAGATTGTAGATTGCGAGCGCCGGTGATATTTCACTTTGGATGTTTCCCTGGATTCCTTATCTGTACCGACCCTCCTGCCCCAGCCCCCGAGTGCCCTGCCTGGGAGCGGGTACCGGGCACAGACCAGGGCAGGGGCTTCTACCCTGCTCTAACCCGAGTGGCGACCTCTCCCCCGCTCTGCTCCCTGAATGACGATCGCGAGACAAGAGCGGTTGGGGGGGGGTGGTTTGAAACGCTTTAATCGTGATCGGGTCGGGAACAAAGGTCAGTCGCCAGCCGGAGGTCAGAGGTCAACCCGGTGAGCGAACGCGTAGACGTTGGCGGTTCTTGTTCCGGATGCTTCCGTTGGGGGTTTTGACAGCGGGCAGGGCAGGCTTCACCTTTCGAACGGCTGGAAAGGGGCCCGGGCTGATGGTGGGGGGTCCCGGCGGCAGGGAGGGGGGGGTCTCAGTGGGCGGGCGAGGGAGTTGTTAAATGTCCAGGTCATCATCGGGGTCTTCGTCGTCCACGTCGTCTGCTGGGTCCGGCTGGTAGTAAATCCGTCCCTCGCCCCCACTGCCTTCCAGCAGAGACAACTTCCTGCAGATCACAAAACAGCCAAAGGGGTTTCGTTACCGAGTGAGGGGCATCTCCGAGCCTTTCATCACCCCATTTGTCCCCCAGCCCAGCCGCGGCACCCCCCTCACCCCCCCCCTCCCCCCCGCATTCACCCCCCCGCATTCACACCCCCCCTCCCTCCCCCCCACATTCACACCCCCCCTCCCTCCCACACCGACCCATAAGATTCACTCAGGTTCCATTCACTCTCAATCTCCACCCCCCCCCCCCCCCCCCCCCAAACAAACCCCCTGGGCCGCACTCACTCCCTTCCCACCACCCCCCACACCCCCACGGCATCAGATTCGCTCAGGCTCCAATCACCACCCTGGCCGCACACATTCACCTCAACTAGACCATAAGACATAGGAGCAGAATCAGGCCACTCGGCCCATCGAGGTCTGCTCCCCCATTCAATCATGGCTGATATTTTTCTCATCCCCATTCTCCTGCCTTTCCCCCGTAACCCCTGATCCCCTTATTGATCAGGAACCGGTCTATCTCTGTCTCAAACACCCTCAGCCCCTCCCGGCCGATCGCGGCCCTTTGTCAGCCTGTCTTCAGGCCTCAGTTTATACTGGGCAAAACCATCCAGTTCAAGGTGGCCCAGTGGTGTTGTCACTGGGCTAGTGATCCAGAGAGCCAGGGTAAAGCCCTGGGGACCCGGGTTCGAATCCCACCACGGCAGACGGTGGAATTTGAATTCAATAAAAATCTGGAATTAAAACTCCAGTGATGACCATTGTCCATGTTTGTGGGGGTGGTGCACATCACTGCTGCACAGTGCCAGGGATCTGGGTTCAGTTCCTGGCTTGGGTCACTCTCTCTGCAGAGTCTGCATGTTCCCCTTGTCTACGTGGGTTTCCTCAGAGAGATGTGTAGGTTAGGGCGGATTGGCCATGCTAAATTGCCCCTTAGTGTCCAAAGATGTGTGGGTTAGGGGGATTGGCCATGCTAAATTGCCCCTTAGTGTCTAAAGATGTGTGGGTTAGGTGGATTGGCCATGCTAAATTGTCCCTTGGTGTCCAAAGATGTGTGGGTTAGGTGGATTGGCCATGCTAAATTGTCCCTTAGTGTCTAAAGATGTGTGGGTTAGGGGGATTGGCCATGCTAAATTGTCCCTTGGTGTCCAAAGATGTGTGTTGGTGGATTGGCATGCTAAATTGCCCTTAGTGTCTAAAGAGTGGGGTAATGTGTGGGTTAGGTGGATTGGCCATGCTAAATTGCCCCTTAGTGTCTAAAGATGTGTGGGTTAAGGGATTGGCCATGCTAAATTGCCCCTTAGTGTCTAAAGATGTGTGGGTTAGGGGATTGGCCATGCTAAATTGTCCCTTGGTGTCCAAAGATGTGTGGGTTAGGTGGATTGGCCATGCTAAATTGCCCCTTAGTGTCTAAAGATGTGTGGGTTAGGGGGATTGGCCATGCTAAATTGTCCCTTGGTGTCCAAAGATGTGTGGGTTTAGTGGATTGGCCATGCTAAATTGCCCCTTAGTGTCTAAAGATGTGTGGGTTAAGGGGATTGGCCATGCTAAATTGCCCTTAGTGTCTAAAAGATGTGTGGGTTAGGGGATTGGCCATGCTAAATTGTCCCTTGGTGTCCAAAGATGTGTGGGTTAGGTGGATTGGCCATGCTAAATTGCCCCTTAGTGTCTAAAGATGTGTGGGTTAGGGGGATTGGCCATGCTAAATTGTCCCTTGGTGTCCAAGATGTGTGGGTTAGGTGGATTGGCCATGCTAAATTGCCCTTAGTGTCTAAAGATGTGTGGGTAGGGGGATTGGCCATGCTAAATTGCCCCTTGGTGTCCAAAGATGTGTGGGTTAGGTGGATTGGCCATGCTAAATTGCCCCTTAGTGTCTAAAGATGTGTGGGTTAGGGGGATTGGCCATGCTAAATTGCCCTTAGTGTCTAAAGATGTGTGGGTTAGGGGGATTGGCCATGCTAAGTGTGTGCTGTAGGGCCTGTAGGGCAGGACTGTTGTTGGCTTTGCACAATGGGTCGATTGGCATCTTGCTGCACTGTAGCGATTCTATGGCAGATTCTTCGGAATGCTCTCCCTGGGGAGGTTGGTGGGGGGAAAGCGGGGGATGTGACTGGGGGTGTTATTCCCCCAGGGATCTCCTGTCCCGGTCGTAGCTCCATCTTCCACAAGAGTTATTGTTACTGGAGTCCGAATCGTTGAATGGTTTCGAGGAGGAGATGGATATATCACTAATTAAAAAAGGGACAAGGGGAACAGGTGGGGAGGTGGATTGGAGACCAGGGAGAGATCAGCCAGGGTCTGATCGAATAGCGGAGCAGGTTGGAAGGGTCGACTCCTGCTCCTCATTCCTCTGACAATCCCCAGCAAACAGCCACAAGCTCACGGAGCGACTCCCCGAGATTTGCACGATCGCACGGGGAATTGGTCGGGTCGGTAGCGAGAAACAATTTCTACCGCGAGGTGAGAATCTCATGCTGAAGGGCGGAAAAATAGTGGCGGAGGTTTCAGGAGGCGAAACGAGGAAACAATCCGAGGTGGAACAGGGCGGGAGGCGTCTCGGAAATTCTCTTCCGCAATCAACAATGTTGTTTCGCGATTTAATTTGATTTATTATTGTCACGTGTATTAACATACAGTGAAAAGTATTGTTCCTTGCGCGCTATACAGACAAAGCATACCGTTCATAGAGAAGGAAAGGAGAGGGTGCAGAATGTAGTGTTACAGCCATAGCTAGGGTGCAGAGAAAGATCAACTTAATGCGAGGTAGGTCCATTCAAAAGTCTGACAGCAGCAGGGAAGAAGCTGTTCTTGAGTCGGTCGGTACGTGACCTCAGACTTTTGTATCTTTTTCCCGACGGAAGAAGGTGGAAGAGAGAATGTCCGGGGTGCGTGGGGTCCTTGATTATGCCGGCTGCTTTTCCCCGAGGCAGCGGGAAGTGTAGACAGAGTCAATGGATGGGAGGCTGGTCTGCGTGATGGATTGGGCTACATTCACGACCTTTTATAGTTCCTTGCGGTCTTGGGCAGAGCAGGAGCCAGACCAAGCTGTGATACAACCAGAAAGAATGCTTTCTATGGGGCATCTGTAAAAGTTGGTGAGAGTCGTAGCGGACATGCCAAATTTCCTTAGTCTCCTGAGAAAGTAGAGGCGTTGGTGAGGCTTTCTTAACTATAGTGTCGGCGTGGGGGGGATCAGGACAGCTTCTTCCCTGCTGCCATCAGACTTCTGAATGGACCTACCTCACATTAAGTTGATCTTTCTCTACACCCTAGCTATGACTGTAACACTACATTCTGCACTCTCTCCTTTCCTTCTCTATGAACGGTATGCTTTGTCTGTATAGACACCATCTGGACACCTAAAAACCTGAAGTGTCGGATTAATTGATTCTTAATTGGAGAGTATTCGAGGTTTGTTAAAAAAGTTTTAAGTTTATTTATTAGTGTCACAAGTGAGCTTACATTAACACTGCAATGAAGTTACTGTGAAAATCCCCCAGTCGCCACACTCCGGCGCCTGTTTGGGTAACACTGAGGGAGAATTTAGCGGGGCCAATGCACCCTAACCAGCTCATCTTTCGGACTGTGGGAGGAAACTGGAGCTCCCGGAGGAAACCCACACAGACACGGGAGAACGTGCAGACTCCACACAGACAGTGACCCAAGCCGGGAATCGAACCCGGGTCCCTGGCGCTGTGAGCGCTAACCACTGTGCCACGACATTGTGGGATTGGGGATGAAAGCCGTTGCAGGGAGTTAGGAGGTGGGTCAGCCAGTGAAGTGGGGCAGGACAGGCTGGAGGGGCCGAATGGCCTCCTGCTCCCGTCAGGTCCGGGCTCACTTACTTCTCGGTGCTGAAGTGAAAGGGAAGCGTCACGCCCTGTCTCGCCCGGCGCTCCTCCTCCGTCAGACGCAGGTTAAAGGTCAGATTCGCCGCTGGGTCCACCTGGGGGCCAGTGGAGAAACTCGGAATGAAAAATAGAATCAAAGTGCAGGACAGCACGGGGGGGAGGCGGGAGGGAGGGGGGAGGCGGGAGGGAGGCGGGAGGGAGGCGGGAGGGAGGCGGGAGGGAGGGGGGAGGGAGGGGGGAGGGAGGGGGGAGGGAGGGGGGAGGGAGGGGGGAGGGAGGGGGGAGGGAGGGGGGAGGGAGGGGGAGGGAGGGGGGAGGGAGGGGGAGGGAGGGGGGAGGGAGGGGGGAGGGAGGGGGGAGGGAGGGGGGAGGGAGGGGGGAGGGAGGGGGAGGGGAGGGGGGAGGGAGGGGGGAGGGAGGGGGGAGGGAGGGGGGAGGGAGGGGGAGGGAGGGGGAGGGAGGGGGGAGGGAGGGGGGAGGGAGGGGGGAGGGAGGGGGGAGGGAGGGGGGAGGGAGGGGGGAGGGAGGGGGGAGGGAGGGGGGGAGGGGGGAGGGAGGGGGGAGGGAGGGGGGAGGGAGGGGGGAGGGAGGGGGAGGGAGGGGGGAGGGAGGGGGGAGGGAGGGGGGAGGGAGGGGGGAGGGAGGGGGGAGGGAGGGGGGAGGGAGGGGGGAGGGAGGGGGAGGGAGGGAGGGGGAGGGGAGGAGGGAGGGAGGAGGGAGGGAGGAGGGAGGGGGGAGGCGGGAGGGAGGGGGGAGGCGGGAGGGAGGGGGGAGGCGGGAGGGAGGGGGGAGGCGGGAGGGAGGGGGGAGGCGGGAGGGGGAGGGGGAGGCGGGAGGGAGGGGGGAGGCGGGAGGGAGGGGGGAGGCGGGAGGGGAGGGGGGAGGCGGGAGGGAGGGGGAAGGCCGGGAGGGAGGGGGGAGGCGGGAGGGAGGGGGGAGGCGGGAGGGAGGGGGGAGGCGGGAGGGAGGGGGGAGGGGAACGGAGAGAGACGGAGTGGGGGAGCCGGGGTGGGGGAGCCGGGACGGAGGGAGGGGGGAGGGAGGAGAGGGAGGGGAGGGACGGAGGAGGGGGAGGGACGGAGGGAGGGGGGAGGGACGGAGGGAGGGGGGAGGGACGGAGGGAGGGGGGAGGGACGGAGGGAGGGGGGAGGGACGGAGGGAGGGGGAGGGACGGAGGGAGGGGGGAGGGACGGAGGGAGGGGGAGGGACGGAGGGAGGGGGGAGGGACGGAGGGAGGGGGGAGGACGGAGGGAGGGGGGAGGGACGGAGGGAGGGGGGAGGGACGGAGGGAGGGGGGAGGGACGGAGGGAGGGGGGAGGGACGGAGGGAGGGGGGAGGGACGGAGGGAGGGGGGAGGGACGGAGGGAGGGGGGAGGGACGGAGGGAGGGGGGAGGGACGGAGGGAGGGGGGAGGGACGGAGGGAGGGGGGAGGGACGGAGGGAGGGGGTAGGGACGGAGGGAGGGGGTAGGGACGGAGGGAGGGGGTAGGGACGGAGGGAGGGGGTAGGGACGGAGGGAGGGGGTAGGGACGGAGGGAGGGGGTAGGGACGGAGGGAGGGGGTAGGGACGGAGGGAGGGGGTAGGGACGGAGGGAGGGGGTAGGGACGGAGGGAGGGGGTAGGGACGGAGGGAGGGGGTAGGGACGGAGGGAGGGGGTAGGGACGGAGGGAGGGGGTAGGGACGGGAGGGAGGGGGTAGGGACGGAGGGAGGGGGTAGGGACGGAGGGAGGGGGTAGGGACGGAGGGAGGGGGTAGGGACGGAGGGAGGGGGTAGGGACGGAGGGAGGGGGTAGGGACGGAGGGAGGGGGTAGGGACGGAGGGAGGGGGTAGGGACGGAGGGAGGGGGTAGGGACGGAGGGAGGGGTAGGGACGGAGGGAGGGACGGAGGGAGGGACGGAGGGAGGGAAGGAGGGAGGGACGGAGGGAGGGACGGAGGGAGGGACGGAGGGACGGAGGGAGGGAGGGAGGGAGGGAGGGAGGGAGGGAGGGAGGGAGGGAGGGACGGAGGGAGGGACGGAGGGAGGGACGGAGGGAGGGACGGAGGGAGGGACGGAGGGAGGGACGGAGGGAGGGACGGAGGGAGGGACGGAGGGAGGGACGGAGGGAGGGACGGAGGGAGGGACGGAGGGAGGGAGGGACGGACGGAGGGAGGGACGGAGGGAGGGACGGAGGGAGAGACGGAGGGAGGGACGGAGGGAGGGGGAGGATGGAGGGAGGGAGGGAGGGAGGGAGGGTCAGAGGGATGGGGGAGGTAGAGGGAGGCAGAGCACACAGCCCCTCCGCGATCACCCGCACTCCCTCAGCAGAGACAGACACCCACCGATCCCGTGTCTCCCACTCCAGCCGACTCTGGCCCCGGGAGCGGCTCCGCTGACATCCTCAGAGTGAATCTCTCCTCGATGGTGAAATATTCCTCCTGTGGGTGAGAGGGAAAAGAATGAGAGAGCCCGGAATACCAATTACCCCGGGAACGCCAGCCCAGCTGTAACAGAGCTGTCCCGGGAACGCCAGCCCAGCTGTAACAGAGCTGTCCCGGGAACGCCAGCCCAGCTGTAACAGAGCTGTCCCGGGAACGCCAGCCCAGCTATAACAGAGCTGTCCCGGGAACGCCAACCCAGCTGTAACAGAGCTGTCCCGGGAACGCCAGCCCAGCTGTAACAGAGCTGTCCCGGGAACGCCAGCCCAGCTGTAACAGAGCTGTCCCGGGAACGCCAGCCCAGCTGTCACAGAGCTGTCCCGGGAATGCCAGCCCAGCTGTAACAGAGCTGTCCCGGGAACGCCAGCCCAGCTGTAACAGAGCTGTCCCGGGAACGCCAGCCCAGCTGTAACAGAGCTTTCCCGGGAATGCCAGCCCAGCTGTAACAGAGCTGTCCCGGGAATGCCAGCCCAGCTGTAACAGAGCTGTCCCGGGAACGCCAGCCCAGCTATAACAGAGCTGTCCCGGGAACGCCAGCCCAGCTATAACAGAGCTGTCCCGGGAACGCCAGCCCAGCTGTAACAGAGCTGTTCCGGGAACGCCAGCCCAGCTGTAACAGAGCTGTCCCGGGAACGCCAGCCCAGCTGTAACAAAGCTGTCCCGGGAACGCCAGCCCAGCTGTAACAGAGCTGTCCCGGGAACGCCAGCCCAGCTGTAACAGAGCTGTCCCGGGAACGCCAGCCCTGCTGTAACAGAGCTGTCCCGGGAACGCCAGCCCTGCTGTAACAGAGCTGTCCCGGGAACGCCAGCCCAGCTGTAACAAAGCTGTCCCGGGAACGCCAGCCCAGCTGTTACAGAGCTGTCCCGGGAACGCTAGCCCAGCTGTAACAGTGCTGTCCCGGGAACGCCAGCCCAGCTGTTACAGAGCTGTCCCGGGAACGCCAGCCCAGCTGTTACAGAGCTGTCCCGGGAACGCCAGCCCAGCTGCAACAAAGCTTTCCCGGGAATGCCAGCCCAGCTGTAACAGAGCTGTCCCGGGAACGCCAGCCCAGCTGTAACAGAGCTGTCCCGGGAACGCCAGCCCTGCTGTAACAGTGCTGTCCCGGGAACGCCAACCCAGCTGCAACAGAGCTGTCCCGGGAATGCCAGCCCAGCTGTAACAGAGCTGTCCCGGGAACGCCAACCCAGCTGTAACAAAGCTTTCCCGGGAACGCCAGCCCAGCTGTAACAGAGCTGTCCCGGGAATGCCAGCCCAGCTGTAACAGTGCTGCTCCCGGGAACGCCAGCCCTGCTGTAACAGAGCTGTCCCGGGAACGCCAGCCCTGCTGTAACAGAGCTGTCCCGGGAACGCCAGCCCAGCTGTTACAGAGCTTTCCCGGGAACGCCAGCCCAGCTGTAACAAAGCTTTCCCGGGAACGCCAGCCCTGCTGTAACAGAGCTGCTCCCGGAGAGAACCCCCAGCCTGGCCGGATTACCAGCGACGCCGCTTCTCTCTGCTTCCTCCCTGCGGTCTGGAACCAGCGCCTCAGTCTAGCCAAACTCACCAGCCACAGCTCCAGACAGAGGGCGACCGAGGGGGTGGTCTGCCCCCACTGTCTGCCCCTCTCCCGCCGCTACATTCACAGCCGCGTGTCCCTGGAGAGGGAGCATGCGGAATCCATGTGGCACTCCGTGCCCGCTGGGCACCACGGGGATTGGGGTGGATTATTCACCCCTTCACTCAACAATATTTTAGATTTCATTTGTATTTTGTTTTTGCTTAAGGTAGCATCTCATCCAAAAGACAGGATCTCCGACAGTGCGGCACTCCCTCAGCACTGACCCTCTGACAGTGCGGCACTCCCTCAGTACTGACCCTCTGACAGTGCGGCACTCCCTCAGTACTGACCCTCTGACAGTGCGGCACTCCTTCAGCACTGACCCTCTGACAGTGCGGCACTCCCTCAGCACTGACCCTCTGACAGTGCGGCACTCCCTCAGCACTGACCCTCTGACAGTGCGGCACTCCTTCAGCACTGACCCTCCGACAGTGCGGCACTCCCTCAGCACTGACCCTCTGACAGTGCGGCACTCCTCAGCACTGACCCTCTGACAGTGCGGCACTCCCTTCAGCACTGACCCTCTGACAGTGCGGCACTCCCTCAGCACTGACCCTCTGACAGTGCGGCACTCCCTCAGTACTGACCCTCTGACAGTGCGACACTCCCTCAGCACTGACCCTCTGACAGTGCAGCACTCCCTCAGCGCTGACCCTCTGACAGTGCGACACTCCCTCAGCACTGACCCTCTGACAGTGCGGCACTCCCTCAGCACTGACTCTCTGACAGTGCGACACTCCCTCAGCACTGACCCTCTGACAGTGCGGCACTCCCTCAGTACTGACCCTCTGACAGTGCGGCACTCCCCAGTACTGACCCTCTGACAGTGCGGCACTCCCTTAGCACTGACCCTCTGACAGTGCGGCACTCCCTCAGTACTGACCCTCCGACAGTGACAATCCAGTGAGTGCAGCCGTGATGACCTCTACAGTCAAGTAGCCAGAGCCGAGGCCCACTCGTGGGGAAGGGCTGCTTTGCTGAGGGTAGTGAGAGCTGTAGCTGTGTCCTGTCTGGAGGGGAAAGGCAACAAACCTTTTTCAGGACTCTGCCAGATTTGCGTTTGAGAGTGGTGGTGGCCACGGCGTAGGGCAGGAACTCTGTCCGCAGCCCGCTGCACTCGGGGGAAGCGGTTAACGTTACCACCGTGCTGGCTATGTGCGACAGAGCCTCCAGTTCCTCCGGCTGGTGTAGGTCCCTGTGTAATAGTCCCATCACCTTCCTGATCTGCAGCCCTGCTGGGAGACAGCACAGAATAAACCCCTTCCTGATAAATAAACCGCAGGGTAAAGATCCTGCTTCCCTCTCTCACCATTAAACTCCCCCCTCGGGGACAGTCCCTCCCGACCGTGCTTCCCCGTAACCGCTTCCGAAATCCACACAGAGCAGAACATAAACCCCCTCCTCCCGACACCCGTCACTTACTGAGAGAGAAAGCACCTCCAGGGGGTCACCGACCTGTGACCTGTGTCAGGCGGGGTCGCCGACCTGTGACCCGTGTCAGGCGGGGTCACCGACCTGTGACCCGTGTCAGGCGGGGTCGCCGACCTGTGACCCGTGTCAGGCGGGGTCGCCGACCTGTGACCCGTGTCAGGCGGGGTCGCCGGCCTGTGACCCGTGTCAGGCGGGGTCGCCGACCTGTGACCCGTGTCAGGCGGGGTCGCCGACCTGTGACCCGTGTCAGGCGGGGTCGCCGACCTGTGACCCGTGTCAGGCGGGGTCGCCGACCTGTGACCCGTGTCAGGCGGGGTCGCCGACCTGTGACCCGTGTCAGGCGGGGTCGCCAACCTGTGACCCGTGTCAGGCGGGGTCGCCAACCTGTGACCCGTGTCAGGCGGGGTCGCCAACCTGTGACCCGTGTCAGGCGGGGTCGCCAACCTGTGACCCGTGTCAGGCGGGGTCGCCAACCTGTGACCCGTGTCAGGCGGGGTCGCCAACCTGTGACCTGTGTCAGGCGGGGTCGCCAACCTGTGACCCGTGTCAGGCGGGGTCGCCAACCTGTGTTAGGTGGGGTCTTTAGCAAGGCCTTTGACAAGGTACCGCATGGTAGGTTGTTGCACAAGGTTAAATCTCACGGGATCCAGGGTGAGGTATAGAACATAGAACATAGAACATAGAACATTACAGCGCAGAACAGGCCCTTCGGCCCACGATGTTGCACCGACCAGTTAAAAAAAAACTGTGACCCTCCAACCTAAACCAATTTCTTTTCGTCCATGAACCTATCTACGGATCTCTTAAACGCCCCCAAACTAGGCGCATTTACTACTGATGCTGGCAGGGCATTCCAATCCCTCACCACCCTCTGGGTAAAGAACCTACCCCTGACATCGGTTCTATAACTACCCCCCCTCAATTTAAAGCCATGCCCCCTCGTGCTGGATTTCTCCATCAGAGGAAAAAGGCTATCACTATCCACCCTATCTAAACCTCTAATCATCTTATATGTTTCAATAAGATCCCCTCTTAGCCGCCGCCTTTCCAGCGAAAACAATCCCAAATCCCTCAGCCTCTCCTCATAGGATCTCCCCTCCATACCAGGCAACATCCTGGTAAACCTCCTCTGCACCCTCTCCAAAGCCTCCACATCCTTCCTGTAATGTGGGGACCAGAACTGCACACAGTACTCCAAGTGCGGCCGCACCAGAGTTGTGTACAGTTGCAACATAACGCCACGACTCCTAAATTCAATCCCCCTACCAATAAACGCCAAGACACCATATGCCTTCTTAACAACCCTATCTACTTGATTCCCAACCTTCAGGGATCTATGCACACATACACCTAGATCCCTCTGCTCCTCCACACTACTCAAAGTCCTCCCGTTAGCCCTATACTCAACACATCTGTTATTCCTACCAAAGTGAATTACCTCACACTTCTCCGCATTAAACTCCATCCGCCACCTCTCGGCCCAACTTTGCAACCTGTCTAAGTCTTCCTGCAAACTACGACACCCTTCCTCACTGTCTACCACACCACCGACTTTGGTGTCATCAGCAAATTTGCTAATCCACCCAACTATACCCTCATCCAGATCATTAATAAATATTACAAACAGCAGTGGCCCCAAAACAGATCCCTGAGGTACACCACTTGTAACCGCACTCCATGATGAATATTTACTATCAACCACCACCCTCTGTTTCCTATCCGCTAGCCAATTCCTGATCCAATTTCCTAGATCACCCCCAATCCCATACATCTGCATTTTCTGCAGAAGCCTACCATGGTGAATCTTATCAAACGCCTTACTAAAATCCATATATACCACGTCCACTGCCTTGCCCCCATCCACCTCCTTGGTCACTTTCTCAAAAAACTCAATAAGGTTAGTAAGGCACGACCTACCTGCCACAAAACCATGCTGACTATCACCTATCAATTCATTACTCTCCAAATAACTATAAATCCTATCCCTTATAATTTTTTCCAACATCTTGCCGACAACAGAAGTGAGACTCACCGGTCTATAATTCCCGGGGAAGTCTCTGTTCCCCTTCTTAAACAATGGGACAACATTCGCTAACCTCCAATCTTCTGGTACTATACCAGAGGCCAACGACGACCTGAAGATCAGAGCCAGAGGCTCTGCAATCACTTCTCTTGCCTCCCAGAGAATCCTTGGATAAATCCCATCCGGACCAGGGGATTTATCTATTTTCAGACCCTCCAGAATATCCTGCACATCCTCCTTATCAACTGTAATACTGTCTATTCTACTCCCTTGCAACCCAGTGTCCTCCTCAGCTATATTCATGTCCCCTTGCGTGAACACCGAAGAGAAATATTGGTTCAATGCTTCACCAATCTCCTCCGGTTCCACACATAACTTCCCTCTGCCATCTATAACTGGCCCTAAACTTGCCCTAACCAACCTTCTGTTCTTGACATACCTATAGAACGCCTTAGGATTCTCTTTAACCCTATCCGCCAAAGTCTTCTCATGTCCCCTTTTAGCCCTTCTAAGCTCGCTCTTCAACTCCCTCTTAGCCAATCTAAAGCTTTCTAGTGCACTACCCGAGTGCTCACGTCTCATCCGAACATAAGCCTCCTTTTTCTTTTTAACCAACAAAGAAACTTTTTTGGTGCACCACGGTTCCCTAGCCCTACCAATTCCTCCTTGCCTGACAGGGACATACCTATCACAGACTCGCAGTAGCTGCTCCTTGAAAAAACTCCACATGTCGGACGTTCCCAGTCCCTGTAATCTCCTAGTCCAACCTATGTTTCCTAATTCTCTCCTAATAGCCTCATAATTACCCTTCCCCCAGCTAAAACCACTGGCCCGAGGTTCATGCCTATCCCTTTCCATCACTAAGGTGAACGTAACCGAATTGTGGTCACTATCACCAAAATGCACACCAACTTCCAAGTCTAGCACCTGGTCTGGCTCATTTCCCAGCACCAGATCCAATATAGCCTCACCTCTAGTTGGCCTGTCTACATACTGAGTCAAAAAACCTTCCTGCACGCTTTGAACAAAAACTGACCCCTCTAACGAGCTAGAGCTATAACAATTCCAGTCAATATTAGTCAAGTTAAAATCCCCCATAACAATTGCCCTATTACTTTCACTCCTAAGCAGGATTGACTCCGCAATCCTTTCCTCAACCTCTCTAGAACTTTTAGGAGGTCTATAAAAGACTCCCAACAGGGTGACCTCTCCTCTCCTATTTCTAATCTCCGCCCATACTACCTCAACAGATAAGTCCTCGTCAAACCTCCTCTCTGACACTGTGATACAATCTCTGACCAATAATGCTACCCCTCCCCCTCTTCTACCTCCTTCCCTACTTCGACTAAAACATTTGAACCCCGGGACCTGCAGCATCCATTCCTGCCCCTGCTCTATCCATGTCTCTGAAATAGCCACAACATCGAAGTCCCAGGTACTGATCCACGCTGCAAGTTCACCCACTTTATTGCGAATACTCCTGGCATTGAAGTATACACATTTCAAACCCTGCTCCACCCCACCTCTGCAATGCCGTGCATTGCAGTCCCCATCCATGCATCCCTCACTTTCAGCCCCACTACTCAGGATCCCTCCCCCCCCCGAATCAGTTTAAACCTCCCTGCATGGCCTTAGCAAATTTACCCCCCAGGATATTGGTCCCCTTCTGATTAAGGTGTAGACCATCCTTCTCATAGAGGTCACACCTTCCCCAGTACGAGCCCCAATTGCTTAAGTACCTGAACCCCTCCCTCCTGCACCATCCCCTCAGCCATGAATTCAAACCTTCCCTCTCCCTATTCCTCTCTAAACTATCCCGTGGTACAGGCAAGAGTCCAGAGATAACCACTCTGTCAGTCTTGGCCTTTAGTTTCCACCCCAACTCCATAAATCCCTGCCTAATATCCCCTTCCCCTATCCTCCCTATGTCGTGTGTCCCCACATGTACAATAACTTGTGGTTTATCTCCCTCCCCCCTAAGAGTCCTGAATACCCTGTCAGACACATCCCGGACCCCAGCCCCTGGTAGGCAACACACCAACCCTGAGTCCCTACCTTTAGTTCCGACCCTCCTATCTGTCCCCTTAATTGTGGAGTCCCCAATCACAAGGCCCAGTCTTTTACAGCCCCTAACCACCTGAGCTTTCTCACTCGGCTCACCCCCAGAGATCTGCTCTCTATGCTCAGTTGATTCCTCCTCAACTGTAGCCTCCAGCACCGAAAACCTATTATGGAGGGGAACCGCCCCAGGGGATTGTCTTCCCGATTGCTTCTTACCCCTCCTCCTGGCATTGACCCAAGCCTCATTTCTAGGAGTTACTATTTCTCTATAACTCCTATCTAAATGGATACAAAATTGGCTTCTTGACTGAAGCCAGAGGGTGGTTGTAGAGAGTTGTTTTTCAAATTGGAAGCCTGTGACCAGCGGTGTGCCTCAGGGATCAGTGCTGGGTCCACTGTTATTTGTCATTTATATTAATGATTTGGATAAGAATATAGGGGGCATGGTTAGTAAGTTTGCAGATAACACCAAGATTGGTGGCATAGTGGACAGTGAAGAAAGTTATCTCAGATTGCAACGGGATCTTGATCAATTGGGCCAGTGGGCTGACGAATGGCAGATGGAGTTTAATTTAGACAAATGCCAGGTGATGCATTTTGGTAGATTGAACCAGGGCAGGACTTACTCAGTTAATGGTAGGGCGTTGGGGAGAGTTACAGAACAAAGAGATCTCGGGGTACAGGTTCATTGATTTGATTTATTGTCACATGTGTTAGCATGCAGTGAAAAGTATTGTTTCGATACAGACAGAGCATACCGTTCATAGAGAAGGAAAGTGTGCAGAATGTAGTGTTACAGTCATAGCTAGGGTGTAGGGAAAGATCAACTTAATGCGAGGTAGGTCCATTCCAAAGTCTGACAGCAGCATAGCTCCTTGAAAGTGGAGTCACAGGTGGACAGAGTGGTGAAGAAGGCATTCGGCATGCTTGGTTTCATTGGTCAGAACATTGAATACAGGAGTTGGGACGCCTTGTTGAAGTTGTACAAGACATTGGTAAGGTCACACTTGGAATACTGTGTACAATTCTGGTCACCCTATTATAGAAAGGATATTATTAAACTAGAAAGAGTGCAGAAAAGATTTACTAGGATGCTACCGGGACTTGATGGATTGAGTTATAAGGAGAGGCTGGATAGACTGGGACTTTTTTCTCTGGAGCGTAGGAGGCTGAGGGGTGACCTTATAGAGGTCTATAAAATAATGAGGGGCACAGATCAGCTAGATAGTCAATATCTTTCCCCAAAGGTAGGGGAGTCTAAAACTAGAGGGCATAGGTTTAAGGTGAGAGGGGAGAGTTACAAAAAGGTCCAGAGGGGCAATTTTTTCACACAGAGGGTGGTGAGTGTCTGGAACAAGCTGCCAGAGGCAGTAGTAGAGGTGGGTACAATTTTATCTTTTAAAAAGCATTTAGATAGTTACATGGGTACGATGGGTATAGAGGGATATGGGCCAAACGCGGGCAATTGGGACTAGCTTAGTGGTTAAAAAAAGGGGCAGCATGGACAAGTTGGGCCGAAGGGCCTGTTTCCATGCTGTAACCTCAATGACTCTATGGTCGCTGACCTGTGGCCTCTGTCAGGTGGGGTCACTGACCTGTGACCTGTGTCAAGCAGGGTCGCCGACCTATGACCTGTCAGCCGGGGCCACTGACCTGCGACCTGTATCGGGCAGAGTCACTGACCTGCGACGGGCAGGGTCACTGACCTGTGACCTTTGACCGGCGGGGTCACTGTCCTGTGTTGGGTAGGGTCACTGACCTGTGACATGCAGGGTCACTGACCTGCGACCTTTGACCTGTGCCGGGTGGGGTCACTGACCTGCGACCTGTGTCGGGTGGGGTCACTGACCTGCGACGGGCGGGGTCACTGACCTGCGACGGGCGGGGTCACTGACCTGCGACGGGCGGGGTCACTGACCTGCGACGGGCGGGGTCACTGACCTGCGACCTGTGTCATGTGGGACCCCTGACCTGTGACCTGTGTCAGGTGGGGTCACTAACCTGCGACCTGTGTCGTGTGGGGTCACTGACCTGTGACCTGTGTTGGATGCGGTCACTGACCTGTGACCTGTGTCAGGTGGGGTCACTGACCTACGACCTGTGACCTGTGATGGATGGGGTCACTGACCTGCACCGGCCGCTCCGCGCTGGAAATCCTGGAGAACGCGGCAGACTTGTCCAATCGGCCTCCGGAGCAGGATCCAGCTGAGGGAATCGAGGACGACGATGCAGGGTTGGCGAGGGGCTGTGGGCACCGCACTGACACGGCGGAGGAGCTCCGGGGCAGTGAGGCCATCGATGGAGAAGGTCCCTCGCTGCTCCCAGTTCAGAGGGTCGCTGTAGCCATCGTGGAAATGGAGCCTGTCGGAGAAGAATTCAGATTGAAGGCAGCATCAAGCTCCCTTCCCCTGACCATTGCCGGTCGGAGCGGTGGGGGGGGGGGGGGGGGGGGGGGGGGGGCGATGGGAGGGGGGGGGGGGGGAATAGTTAATTGTATCATCGGATTAGGGAGCCAGGAATCCTGGCTAATCCCCACCCCCCCCTCACGAACTGTATAAAACCGTAGCAGCGGAGATGGCATCTTACTGTCCCTCGTGCCTCAGCCGCTGTGACGGGCACTGCCTTCCCCTCCTCCCTCCCCCTGGGCACCGCAAGGGTGGCACCGATTCCCCTGGCTGGTTTTCCGGTCCCAGGAATTTCTTACCTGGCCTTGACACCATCGTCCAGCCCGGTGCTGAACTCGGATTCGGAAAGTTCAAAGTTAAAAACGTGAACAGGCTCCTCCCTGCAGGGAAAGGAAGATCCAATCAGTTAACCGGCCCGCGGGAGCAACAGAAGAGGAGGCCATGCAGCCCGTCATGCCTGTACTAGCCCCCTGTATAAGAGCTATCCAACTAGACCATAAGACATCGGAGCAGAATGAGGCCACTCGGCCCATCGAGTCTGCCCCGCCATTCAATCATGACTGATATTTTTCTCATCCCCATTCTCCTGCCTTTTCCCCATAACCCCCCTGATCCCCTTATTAATCAAGAACCTATCTATCTCTGTCTTAAAGACACTCAATGACCCGGCCTCCACAGCCTTCTGCGGCAAAGAGTTCCACAGATTCACCACTCTCTGGCTGAAGAAATTCCTCAACTCTGTTTTAAAGGATCGTCCCTTTAGCCTGAGGTTGTGCCCTCTGGTTCTAGTTTTTCCTACTTGTGGAAACATCCTCTCCACGTCCACTCTATCCAGGCCTCGCAGTATCCTGTAAGTTTCAATAAGATCCCCCCCTCATCCTTCTAAACTCCAACGAGTACAGACCCAGAGTCCTCAACTGTTCTTCATACGACAAGCATTACTCCCAGCCTTCTCTGCTCTTCCCCCTTCCAAACATTTCAATGAGTTGGTCAAGAAAGTGAATGTAATGTTGACCACAATCAGTAAGGATCGGCAACACCTCCTCCACGATCATCCTCAACACCGGTGCCCCACAAGGCTGTGTTCTCAGCCCCCTACTATACTCCTTATACACCTATGACTGTGTGGCCAAATTCCCCTCCAATTCCATCTTCCAGTTTGCTGATGACTCCACCGTAGTGGGTCGGATCTCAAACAATGATGAGACAGAGTACAGGAATGAGACAGAGAATCTGGTGAACTGGCGCGGCAACAATAATCTCTCCCTCAATGTCAACAAAACGAAGGAGATTGTCATCGACTTCAGGAAGCGTAAAGGAGAACATGCTCCTGTCTACATCAACGGGGACAAAGTAGAAAGGGTCGAGAGCTTCAAGTTTTTAGGTGTCCAGATCACCAACAACCTGTCCTGGTCCCCCCCATGCCGACACTATAGTTCAGAAAGCCCCACCAACGCCTCTACTTTCTCAGAAGGAAATTTGGCATGTCAGCTACAACTCTCAACAACTTTTACAGATGCACCATAGAAAGCATTCTTTCTGGATGTATCACAGCTTGGTCTGGCTCCTGCTCTGCCCAAGGCCGCAAGGAACTACAAAAGATTGTGAATGTAGCCCAATCCATCACGCAAACCAGCCTCCCATCCATTGACTCTGTCTACACTTCCCGCTGCCTCGGAAAAGCAGCCAGCATAATTAAGGATCCCCCACGCACCCCGGACATTCTCTGTTCCACCTTCTCCCGCCGGGAAATAGATACAAAAGTCTGAGGTCACAGACCAACCGACTCAAGAACAGCTTCTTCCCTGCTGCTGTCAGACTTTTGAATGGACCTACCTCGCATTAAGTTGATCTTTCTCTACACCCTAGCTATGACTGTAACACCACATTCTGCACTCTCTCCTTTCCTTCTCGATGAACGGTATGCTTTGTCTGTATAGCGCGCAAGAAACAATACTTTTCACTGTATACTAATACACATGACAATAATAAATCAAATCAAATATTGCCGAGTTTGCAGATGACACAAAAGTAGGTGGGAAGGCAAGTGGCAAGAATGACGCAGAGTCTACAGAGG
The DNA here is from genome assembly GCF_964213995.1 of Mustelus asterias. Taxonomy (NCBI): domain Eukaryota; kingdom Metazoa; phylum Chordata; class Chondrichthyes; order Carcharhiniformes; family Triakidae; genus Mustelus; species Mustelus asterias. Next base: position 175,226 of record NW_027590512.1, read on the forward strand.
AATATTGACAGGTTAAATGAGTGGGTAAAACCTTGGCAGATGATTTGATTTATTGTCACATGTACTGGGATACAGTGAAAAGTATTGTTTCTTGCGCACTACACAAAGGTCTGATGGCAGGAGGGAAGAAGCTGTTCTTGAGTCGGTTGGTACGTGACCTCAGACATTTTCCCGAGAAGAAGGTGGGAGAGAGAATGTCCGGGGTGCATGGGGTCCTTAATTATGCTGGCTGCTTTTCCCCGAGGCAGCGGGAAGTGTAGACAGAGTTAATGGATGGGAGGCTGGTTTGCGTGATGGATTGGGCTACATTCATGACCCTTCGTAGTTCCTTGCGGTCTTGGGCAGAGCAGGAGCCCATACCAAGCTGTGATACATCCAGAAAGAATGCTTTCTATGGTACAATTGCAATATAAAGTAGTAAAATGTGCACTTTGGTCGGAAGGTTAAAGAAGCGAAGTGTTATTTAAATAGAGAAAGACTGCAGAAAGCGGAGGGATTTGGGGGACCTTCTGTGTAAATCATAAAAAGCTGCTCTGCAAGTTCAGCGGGAAATAGGGAAGGCAAATGGAATGTTGGCCTTTATTTCTGAGGAAATGGGATATAAAAATAGGGAATCTTGCTAAAGCTACACAAGGCACCAGTCAGACCACCCCCCGAATACTGTGAACAGTTTTAGGTCCCTTGCATAAGGAAAGATAGACTGGCATTAGAACATCTACACATAGAACATAGAACATAGAAAGCCACAGCACAAACAGGCCCTTCGGCCCACAAGTTGCGCTGATCACATCCCCACCTCTAGGCCTATCTATAGCCCTCAATCCCATTAAATCCCATGTACTCATCCAGAAGTCTCTTAAAAGACCCCAACGAGTTTGCCTCCACCACCACCGACGTCAGCCGATTCCACTCACCCACCACCCTCTGAGTGAAAAACTTACCCCTGACATCTCCTCTGTACCTATCCCCCAGCACCTTAAACCTGTGTCCTCTCGTAGCAACCATTTCAGCCCTTGGAAATAGCCTCTGAGAGTCTACCCTATCCAGACCTCTCAACATCTTGTAAACCTCTATCAGGTCACCTCTCATCCTTCGTCTCTCCAGGGAGAAGAGACCAAGCTCCCTCAACCTATCCTCATAAGGCATGCCCCCCAATCCAGGCAACATCCTTGTAAATCTCCTCTGCACCCTTTCAATGGCTTCAACATCTTTCCTGTAATGAGGTGACCAGAACTGCGCGCAGTACTCCAAGTGGGGTCTAACCAGGGTCCTATAAAGCTGCAGCATGATCTCCCGACTCCTAAACTCAATCCCTCGATTAATGAAGGCTAGTACGCCGTACGCCTTCTTGACCGCATCCTCCACCTGCGAGGCCGATTTAAGAGTCCTATGGACCCGGACCCCAAGGTCCTTCTGATCCTCTACACTGCTAAGAATGGTACCCTTCATATTATACTGCTGCTTCATCCCATTGGATCTGCCAAAATGGATCACTACACACTTATCCGGGTTGAAGTCCATCTGCCACTTCTCCGCCCAGTCTTGCATTCTATCTATGTCTCGCTGCAACTTCTGACATCCCTCCAAACTATCCACAACACCACCTACCTTGGTGTCGTCAGCAACGGAGACAGCGTTCAAAATAAAAATTCCCCATCTCCCTCACTGGTTCTTTTCCCGATTCTCCTCAATCTGTGTCCCTCTCTGGTAACCCACACTCCTGCCACTGGAAACACTTTCTCCAAATTTGATCTGTTGCAACCTCCACCCCCCCGTGATTTTGAACATTGGGCAAACGCCCAAATCTGAAGATGTACTCACCGTAGGGCCGCACTGGTAAGAAAACTCTTCAACAAACTGCGTCCCTCGCACTCAAAGCTGTCTGCAAGAGAAGAGGTGGTTTACAGGTAATCCCACACACACATAGCTGTCTCACCCCCCCCGATCTCCCCTGCTTCCGCCGCCCTTTCAAGCAGCGCCTCACAGATCATAACAACTTGCTTTTTTAAAAAAAAACTCTCCTCATCGCCTGTCTCTCCCTGCCCCGGTTCTCTTCCCGATTCTCCTCAATCTGTGTCCCCCCTCTAGTTACCCACTCTCCTGCCACTGGGAAACGCTTTCACCTCATTTACTCCAAACCCCCCTCATTATTCTGAACACGTCGATTAAATCTCCCCCTTAACCTTCCCTGCTCTGAGGATAACAATCCCAGCTTCTCCAGATGAGGGGCAAAGAGGCTGGAGAAAACATACAGAGGATGCGGCACAGTGGTTAGCGCTGCTGCCTCACAGCGACAGGGACCCGGGTTCGATTCCAGCCTTGGGTCACTGCCTGTGTGGAGTTTACACGTTCTCCCCGTGTCTGCGTGGGTTCCCTCCGGGTGCTCCGGTTTCCTCCCACAGTCCAAAGTGTGTGGGTTAGGTGGATTGGCCATGCTAAATTGTCCCTTAGTGTCCAAAGATGTGCAGGTTAGGTGAATTAGAAACATAGAAAAACTACAGCACAAACAGGCCCTTCGGCCCCACAAGTTGTGCCGAACACATCCCTACCTTCTAGACCTACCTATAACCCTCCATCCTATTAAGCTCCATGTACTCACCCAGGAGTCTCTTAAAAGACCCTATTGAGTTCGCCTCCACCACCACTGACGGCAGCCGATTCCACTTGCCCACCACCCTCTGTGTGAAAAACTTACCCCTAACATTTCCCCTGTACCTACCCCCCAGCACCCTAAACTTGTGTCCTCTCGTAGCAGACATTCCCACCCTGGGAAAAAGCCTCTGAGAGTCCACCCGATCTATGCCTCTCAACATCTTATACACCTCTATTAGGTCTCCTCTCATCCTACATCTCTCCAAGGAGAAAAGACCGAGCTCCCTCAGCCTATCCTCATAAGGCATGCCACTCAATCCAGGCAACATCCTTGTAAATCTCCTCTGCACCCTTTCAATCTTTTCCACATCCTTCCTATAGTGAGGCGACCAGAACTGAGCACAGTACTCCACTGGTTAGGTGGATTGGCCATGCTAAATTGCCCCTTAGTGTCAGGGAGATTAGCAGGGTAAATATGTGGGGTTACGGAAATAGGTTCTGGGTGAGATTATGATCGGTATAAACCCAATGGGCTGAATGGCCTCCTCCTGTACTATGATACCATTTATTTATTAGTCACAAGTCGGCTTACGTTAACACTGCAATGAAGTTACTCTACTCGCCCACACTCCGGCGCCTGTTCGGGTAACACTGAGGGAGAATTTAGCACGGCCAATGCACTGCACATCTTTGGACTGTGGGAGGAAACCGGAGCACCCGGAGGAAACCCATGCAGACACGGGGAGAACGTGCAGACTCCACACAGACAGTGACCCAAGCCGGGAATCGAACCCGGGACCCTGGAGCTGTGAAGCAGCAGTGCTAACCCACTGTGCCACCCATTTATTTCTATAATGGAGGAAAATTAGACATGGGGGCCACATGGAGACAAGGGGGGGTGGGGGTGGGGGTGGGGGGGGGGTAAAGGGGCCCCGGGGGGGTGGGGGGGTGGTAAAGGGGCCCCGGGGGGGTGGGGGGGGGGTAAAGGGGCCCCGGGGGGGTGGGGGGGGTAAAGGGGCCCCGGGGGGGTGGGGGGGGGTAAAGGGGCCCCGGGGGGGTGGGGGGGGGGGTAAAGGGGCCCCGGGGGGGTGGGGGGGGTAAAGGGGCCCCGGGGGGGTGGGGGGGGTGGGGGTAAAGGGGCCCCGGGAGGGGGGTGGGGGGGGGTAAAGGGGCCCCGGGGGGGGGGCGGTAAAGGGGCCCCGGGGGGGTGGGGGGGGGGGGGGGTAAAGGGGCCCGGGGGGGTGGGGGGGGGGGGTAAAGGGGCCCGGGGGGTTGCAGGGAGGGGGCTGCAGGGAGAGGCCCAGCCACAGCCCCCGCGCTACCTGCGATCAGCAGCAGCCCGGCCGGCTCAGCGCCGCCGCTCAGGCCCTGCAGCATCCCGAGGCCTCGCGCCGCCTGGGGGCCGCCATTAGCGGCGCGGCATTAGCGCGTCACCGGGTATGTGTCCCTCCGCCCGGCCCGGTGGGGGGGCCTGAGCTGCAGCTGGTCGCGCCATGATTACGTCACGGGCTGCCTCAGCTCCGCCTCAAAGGGGAAATAATTAAAATTTGTCCAAATTCCTCCCCCAAACCCCCCAGGGAACAACCTCCAACCCCCCAAAGTCTCCCCCCTCCTCACTCAGCAAATGCTGCAGGAGTGACTGGAACTTTTCTCCACTCCCACTGGTTCAAAGGATGGCCACTCAGTGAAAATATTTGGTCAATCCTCCACCCTTCAAAACAGCCAGATTGGGGTCCACTCGGCCCATTGTGTCCCTGCAATCCCCTCCCTGTGGTTTTTTTCTCTTTCCATTCGAGTTACGTCTGTGTTTTTATTTTGTTTTTCTCTGCTGGCAGCGAACTGGCCACCTCGGCCTCTTTTTAGTTCGAACCAAATGAACAAACTCAAATTAACTCGGGGACAAAGTCAAAGGGGCGGCTCCCCAAAAGGAGGGGGGAACGGCCCCAACAGAAATCAAAGCACAAAGGAAACTTTAAAAACATCAAATTATAATGTGATCGTCAGGGTCGATAACGCACCCCAACCCCTGCGGTGCCCAACGGGCGCGGAAGGCGTCAACCGCGCCCGTGGACACCGCATGCTCCCTCTCCAGGGACACCCGGCCGCGGACGTAGCCGCGGTAGAGGGGCAGATAGTCAGAATGGACGGCCCCCTCGATCACCCGCTGCCTGGACCGGTAAATGGCGCGTTTCGCCAGGCCCAGGAGCAGGTTCACGAGGAGGTCGCCATCCCGACCCTCCCCCTCTCCGCACCGGGTGCCCGTCGATCAGGAGCGTGGGACTGAAGTGCAAACAGAACATCAATGAAAGGTTCTTTAGGAAAACATAAAGGGAGTGCAGCCTGAGACACAAAACATAGACATGGTCCACAGACTCCACAAGGCCACAGAAGGGGCAAGCTTCGGAGCCCGTGAACCAGCGAATCCTACGGTTGTGCGGGACTGCTGCATGCATCACCCTCCACCCCAGACTGGCCGCCTTGTTAACAGGGGTCCTGCTGAAGCCCAGAGGTCAAGTGGCCAATCAAACAAATAGGGGTTAAAGGTGAGAGTGAAAAGGTCAAACACTGGGGTCAAAGCTGAGAGTGAGAGGGTCAAACACTGGGTGGGGGGTCAAAGGAGGTCCAAGGTGAGAGTGAAGGGGGCCAAACACTGGGGTTAAAGGTGAGAGCGTGGTGAACCACTGTAACACTGTCTGTATATGGGATATGCCTGGACACGCCCCTGCTGCCTCAATCCGGGCTCCGCCCTCCTCGGGGTATAAAGGTGGCTGCTTTCCGCCCCTTTTGCCTCAGTTCGGGTTAGCCATCGGTTTGGGAGTGCTTCTGTTCTTGTTAATAAAACCCTGTTGTTCCGCAACCTCTAGTCTTTGCGTAAATCAATGGTGCATCAATTTTATTAACAACATTTTTGAAATGGAGCAACTCCTGAAACCTGACAAATTGGATTTGGATCCGCAGGCAGTCGGCGCCTCTTTCGATCACTGGCTGCGCTGTTTTGAGACCTTCATCGCCTCCTCCTCCTCCGTCGCCGTAACAGACACCGATAAACTGCACGTGCTCCACGCCCGCGTCAGCGCTCACGCCTTCCCGCTGATCCGAGACGCAGAGACTTACCAGGAGGCAATCGATCTCCTCAAGAGCCAGTACAACCGGCAGCCGAACGAGGTCTACGCCAGACACCTGCTGGCCACTCGCAGACAGCAGCCCAGGGAATCGACTGAGCAATTCCTGCGCGAACTGCGTGCACTCGGCAGAGCCTGCAACTGCAAGGCCGTTTCAGCCGCCCAAAACGCCGGCGACCTGATCAGAGGTGCCTTTGTCGCGGGCATCAGGTCGACCGATATCCGGCAGCGCCTGCTGCAACAAGGTGGGCTGGACCTGAAGAAAACTGTGGAACTTGCCGGCTCACTGGAGGTAGCATTCCAGAACCTCGAGGCCTACACTCCCGACCACGAGGGCGCACCGTGGACACCGCGACCGCAGCCATCTCTGTACCCGGGAGGGCCACAAACCTACACCACGCCCCGTCCCGACGCCGAACTGACCACTGCGGCAGTCCCCAGAGGCCCGAGGTGCTACTTCTGCGGCCTGGAGAAGCACCCACGACGACGCTGCCCGGCGAAAGACGCGATCTGCTCTGGCTGCGGTAAGAAGGGTCACTACCTGAAAGTTTGCGGGGCAAAATCGGCCCCCAGGCCCAGCAGCGCCGCATGCGATCTGCGGGAGGGACCGCCTTCGACGCCATCGACCGGGTGCGATCCGCGGGTGCCGCCATTTTGGACGCCAGTGGCCGCATGCGACCCACATAGGCCGCCATCTTGTATGCCATCAGCCACGTGCGACCCACGGAGGCCGCCATCTTGGACGCCACCAGCCACGCGCGACCCACGGGAGCCGCCATCTTGGGTAACGTCAGCCGAGTCACAGGGGCTGCCATTTTGGGAACCGTCAACCGCATCACCACTGACAGTGGCCTCGGTCGCGTTGGACCAGTCCAGGCCTCACCAGCTCGCCTGGTCAATGATGGACATCAAGGTAAACGGCCACACTACTAACTGCTTATTTGACAGTGGGGGTACGGAGAGTTTTATCCACCCTAACACGGTGAGGCGCTACGCACTGCCAGTACTGCCAATGCAGCAATCAATCTCCATGGCTTCGACGTCCCGGTCAGTGAATGTCCTCGGGTACTGTGTAGCAACTCTGACTGTACGGGGTACGGTGTACGACAAGTGCAGGCTCCTCGTGCTGCCACAGCTCTGCGCTGCCGTACTACTGGGGCTAGATTTCCTGTGTCACCTTGGGAGCGTCACCATGGTGTATAATGGGCCTTTTCCCCCAATCTCCATCCAAAATCCACAGCTAACAGACCAGCCACCGCGCACCACCTGTGGCCTCTCGACCCTCAAAGTCGCCCCTCCCTCGCTCTTTGAGCACCTCACCCCCGACTGCAAGCCCATTGCCACCAAAAGCAGATGGTACAGCGCTGGAGATAGAGCGTTCATCAAGTCCGAGGTGCGACGCGGGAGGGGATCATTGAGGCCAGTACCAGCCCCTGGAGGGCCCAAATGGTGGTTGTCAAGACTGGGGAGAAACTTCGCATGGTCATTGACTACAATCAGACCATCAACCGATATACGCAGCTGGACGCGTATCCCCCTTCCCCGCATCTCTGACATGGTCAATCAGATTGCACAATATCGGGTGTTCTCCACCATTGATTTGAAGTCTGCATAGCACCAGCTCCCTATCCGCCCGGAAGACCGCCAATACACTGCCTTCGAGGCGGATGGCCGTCTCTACCACTTCCTTCGGGTCCCCTTCGATGTCACCAACGGGGTCTCGCTTTTCCAGCGTGAGATGGATCGAATGGTGGACCAGAACGGGCTGCGGGCCACCTTCCCGTACCTGGATAACGTCACCATCTGCGGCCACGATCAGCAGGACCACGACGCCAACCTCCAAAAATTCCTCCACACCGCGGCACTCCTCAACCTGATCTACAATAAGGAGAAGTGCCTATTCCGCACACGCCGCCTCGCCATCCTTGGTTGTGTTGTGGAGAACGGGGTCATCGGCCCCGATCCCGACCGCATGCGCCCCCTCCTGGAACTCCCCCTCTCCACCAGCCTCAAAGCGCTGAGGAGATGCCTAGGCTTCTTCTCATACTACGCCCAGTGGGTCCCCAATTATGCAGACAAAGCCCGTCCGCTCATCAAATCCATATCTTTTCCCCTGGCGGCGGAGGCTCGGCTGGCCTTTGACCGCATCAAAGCGGATATCGCGAAGGCCACGATGCACGCTGTAGATGAATCCACCCCATTTCAGGTGGAGAGCGATGCGTCTGACTTCGCCCTAGCCGCCACTCTTAACCAGGCGGGCAGACCCGTGGCCACCTTCTCGCGCACCCTCCAGGGCCCTGAAATTCGACACTCCTCTGTCGAAAAAGAGGCACAAGCCATCATGGAGGCTGTGCGACACTGGTGCCACTACTTAGCTGGCAAACGGTTCACCCTGCTCACGGACCAACGGTCCGTTGCCTTTATGTTCAGTAACGCGCAGCGGGGCAAAATCAAGAACGATAAGATTTTGAGGTGGAGGATCGAGCTCTCCACCTACAATTATGACATCTTATACCGGCCTGGGAAGCTCAATGAGCCCCCAGACGCCCTGTCCCGGGGGACCTGTGCCAGCGCGAACCTAGACCGGTTACAGACTCTCCATGATGACCTCTACCACCCGGGGGTTACCAGGTTCTTCCATTTCATCAAGGCCCGGAACCTGCCATATTCCATCGAGGAAGTCAGGTCTGTAACCAGACACTGCCAGGTCTGCGCAGAGTGCAAGCCGCACTTATACCGGCCGGACAGAGCACACCTCATAAAGGCCACCCGCCCTTTCGAACACCTAAGCGTTGACTTCAAAGGTCCCCTCCCCTCCTCTGATCGCAACATATACTTCCTCAATATCGTTGATGAGTATTCGCGGTTCCCTTTCGCTATTCCCTGCCCGGATATGACCTCGGCCACGGTCGTCAGGGCCCTGCACAGCCTCTTCACCCTGTTCGGTTTCCCTAGCTATATCCATAGCGACCGGGGATCCTCCTTTATGAGTGATGAGCTGCGACAGTACCTGCTCTCCAAAGGCATAGCCTCGAGTAGGACCACCAGCTACAACCCCAGGGGGAACGGACAGGTGGAGAGGGAGAATGCGACAGTCTGGAAGGCCGTATTATTAACTCTCCGGTCTAAGGGTCTTCCAGTCTCCCGCTGGCAAGAGGCCCTCCCTGATGCGCTACACTCAATTAGGTCACTACTGTGCCCGGCTACCAACGCCACCTCTCATGAACGGATGTTTGTTTTCCCCAGGAAGTCCTCCTCGGGGACCTCACTACCGTCGTGGCTGACGTCCCCTGGCCCTGTCCTGCTCCGGAAGCACGTGAGGACCCATAGGTCGGACCCCCTGGTCGAAACGGTCCGGCTCCTCCACGCCAACCCCCAATACGCCTATGTGGTGTACCCCGACGGGCGGGAGGACACGGTCTCCATTCGCGATCTGGCCCCCGCAGGTACTACGTCCCACGGCCCCTCACCCCCAGCTCCCAACGTTGCCCATGATGCACCAGGGTGGCAGCACGCTCATTTAGCCCCCGTGTACGGCACGCCTGAGCCCCAGGAGCCGCCTCCACACACCCGGCAGTCTGAAGGCACTACGGACGGCTTCACCGGTTATGGACTGGCGTCTGACCCATCACCGCGGCCTCCTGAACCGGCACCACGGCCGACACTGCGACGGTCGCAGCGGCAGATCAAGCCCCGGAGAGACTGAACTTGTAACTCTGTGACTGTCGTTCCACCACCTCGCCCCCGCCGAACTTTTTTTAAACAGGGGGTGAATGTGGTGAACCACTGTAATACTGTCTGTATATGGGATATGCCTGGGCACGCCCCTGCTGCCTCAATCCGGGGCTCCGCCCTCCTCAGGTATAAAGGTGGCTGCTCTCCGCCCCTTTTGCCTCAGTCCGGGTTGGCCATCAGTTTGGGAGTGCTTCTGTTCTTTGTTAATTAAAGCCTGTTTCGCAACAGCGAGTCTTTGCGTAAATCAATGGTGTATCAGAGAGCGAGGGGGTCAAAGACTGGGGTTAAAGGTGAGAGTGAAGGGGGCCAAACACTGGGGTTAAAGGTGAGAGTGAGGGGTCAAACATGGGTTAAACGTGAGAGTGAGTGGGGTCAAAGGTGAGAGTGGGGGGACAAACACTGGGGTTAAAGGTGAGAGTGAGGGAGACAAACACAGGGGTTAAAGGTGAGAGTGAGGGGGGGATAAACACTGGGGTTAAAGGTGAGAGTGAGGGGGTCAAACACGGGTTAAAGGTGAGAGTGAGGGAGACAAACACGGGGGTTAAAGGTGAGAGTGAGGGGAGTCAAACACTGGGGCTAAAGGTGAGAGTGAGGGGGGGGAAACGCTGGGGTTAAAGGTGAGAGTGAGGGGGGTTAAACACTGGGGTTAAAGCTGAGAGTGAGGGGGTAAACACTGGGGTTAATAGTGTGTGAGGGGTAAACAGTGGGGTAATAGTGAGTGAGGGGACGGTGACAGGGTGAAGCAGACAATCTTGGTCAGTAGGAGGGAGCAGTGAGCAGGGGGACAAAGCGTTCAGTGTACAGACTCCGTCCCCACAGCAACACCACAGGAATTCTCCATTTCATTATTCCAGTTCAAAGTCCACACATCCTGCATCAGAATATTCCAACTCAGCAACAGAAACCTGCACTGAAAACCCGCACCCCAGTGAGAGTCAGTGTGTGTGGGACCCGTACCCCAGTGAGAGTCAGTGTGTGTGGGACCCGTACCCCAGTGAGAGTCAGTGTGTGTGGGACCCGCACCCCAGTGAGAGTCAGTGTGTGTGGAACCCGTACCCCAGTGAGAGTCAGTGTGTGTGGAACCCGCACCCCAGTGAGAGTCAGTGTGTGTGGGACCCGTACCCCAGTGAGAGTCAGTGTGTGTGGAACCCGTACCCCAGTGAGAGTCAGTGTGTGTGGAACCCGTACCCCAGTGAGAGTCAGTGTGTGTGGGACCCGTACCCCAGTGAGAGTCAGTGTGTGTGGAACCCGTACCCCTGTGAGAGTCAGTGTGTGTGGGACCCGTACCCCAGTGAGAGTCAGTGTGTGTGGAACCCGTACCCCAGTGAGAGTCAGTGTGTGTGGAACCCGTACCCCAGTGAGAGTCAGTGTGTGTGGGACCCGTACCCCAGTGAGAGTCAGTGTGTGTGGGACCCGTACCCCAGTGAGAGTCAGTGTGTGTGGAACCCGTACTCCAGTGAGAGTCAGTGTGTGTGGAACCCGCACCCCAGTGAGAGTCAGTGTGTGTGGAACCCGTACCCCAGTGAGAGTCAGTGTGTGTGGAACCCGCACCCCAGTGAGAGTCAGTGTGTGTGGAACCCGTACCCCAGTGAGAGTTAGTGCGTGTGGGACCCGTACCCCAGTGAGAGTCAGTGTGTGTGGAACCTGTACCCCAGTGAGAGTCAGTGTGTGTGGAACCCGTACCCCAGTGAGAGTCAGTGTGTGTGGAACCCATACCCCAGTGAGAGTCAGTGTGTGTGGGACCCCTACCCCAGTGAGAGTCAGTGTGTGTGGGACCCGTACCCCAGTGAGTGTCAGTGTGTGTGGGTCCTGAACCCCAGTGAGAGTCAGTGTGTGTGGGACCTGAACCCCAGTGAGAGTCAGTGTGTGTGGGACCCGTACCCCAGTGAGAGTCAGTGTGTGTGGGTCCTGTACCCCAGTGAGAGTCAGTGTGTGTGGGACCCGTACCCCAGTGAGAGTCAGTGTGTGTGGGACCTGTACCCCAGTGAGTGTCAGCGTGTGTGGGACCCGCACCCCAGTGAGAGTCAGTGTGTGTGGGACCCGTACCCCAGTGAGAGTCAGTGTGTGTGGAACCCGTACCCCAGTGAGAGTCAGTGTGTGTGGGACCCGTACCCCAGTGAGAGTCAGTGTGTGTGGAACCCGTACCCCAGTGAGAGTCAGTGTGTGTGGGACCCGTACCCCAGTGAGAGTCAGTGTGTGTGGGACCTGTACCCCAGTGAGTGTCAGCGTGTGTGGGACCCGCACCCCAGTGAGAGTCAGTGTGTGTGGGACCCGTACCCCAGTGAGAGTCAGTGTGTGTGGAACCCGTACCCCAGTGAGAGTCAGTGTGTGTGGGACCCGTACCCCAGTGAGAGTCAGTGTGTGTGGGACCCGTACCCCAGTGAGAGTCAGTGTGTGTGGAACCCGTACCCCAGTGAGAGTCAGTGTGTGTGGAACCCGTACCCCAGTGAGAGTCAGTGTGTGTGGGACCCGTACCCCAGTGAGAGTCAGTGTGTGTGGAACCCGTACCCCAGTGAGAGTCAGTGTGTGTGGGACCCGTACCCCAGTGAGAGTCAGTGTGTGTGGAACCCGTACCCCAGTGCGAGTCAGTCTGTGTATGTTCCTTCCCCCAGTTCCAAGCCGGGTTGAATTTTTTTATTTGGGAAAGTCCACATGTCGAAATGCGGTGTTGTGGCTCTCGCTGCAGATGTTTCGATGATGGTGTGTGTGTGATATTCGGGTGGGGCACCTTAATCCTCCACCTTCTATTTACTGAATATATCCCTGCGTTTGATTAACAAACAGAAGTTTCTGGAAACAGGGGCAGAGGAAGTGCTGTGTGTTTGGAGACAGAAAGGTTGAGTTGACGTTTCAGTGGTGCGACCTTTCCGAGCCACAGGTTGGAGAAGTGACTGACTTTCAGGAAGTTTGGACACTGGGGGAGGGGAGCGGGGAGAGTCACTGGAGAAATTAAACCGATAAAATGGCCAGCGAAAAGGAATTGGCTGTAAAACAAAAGCAGGAACCCAAAGTAGTCTGGACGGCTCAGCGGGTTAGCACTGCTACCTCTCAGCGCCGGGGACCCGGGTTCGATTCCCGGCTTGGGTCACTGTCTGTGCGGAGTCTGCACGTTCTCCCCCGTGTCTGCGTGGGTTTCCTCCGGGTGCTCCGGTTTAGAAACATAGAAACATAGAAAAACTACAGCACAAACAGGCCCTTCGGCCCACAAGTTGTGCCGAACACATCCCTACCTTCTAGACCTACCTATAACCCTCCATCCTGTTAAGCTCCATGTACTCATCCAGGAGTCTCTTAAAAGACCCTATTGAGTTTGCCTCCACCACCACTGACGGCAGCCGATTCCACTCGCCCACCATCCTCTGTGTGAAAAACTTCCCCCTAACATTTCCCCTGTTCCTACCCCCCAGCACCTTAAACCTGTGTCCTCTCGTAGCAGCCATTTCCACCCTGGGAAAAAGCCTCTGAGAGTCCACCCGATCTATGCCTCTCAATATCTTATATACCTCTATTAGGTCTCCTCTCATCCTACGTCTCTCCAAGGAGAAAAGACCGAGCTCCCTCAGCCTATCCTCATAAGGCATGCCACTCAATCCAGGCAACATCCTTGTAAATCTCCTCTGCACCCTTTCAATCTTTTCCACATCCTTCCTATTGTGAGGCGACCAGAACTGAGCACAGTACTCCAAGTGGGGTCTGACGAGGGTCTTATATAGCTGCATCATTATCCCCGGACTCCTAAACTCAATCCCTTGATTGATAAAGGCCAGCACACCATACCGCTTCTTAACCACCTCCTCCACCTGCGGGGCCGATTTCAGAGTCCTATGGACCCGGTCCCCAAGGTCCTTCTGATCCTCTACCGTACTAAGAGTCTTTCCCTTTATATTGTACTCCTTCATCCCATTTGACCTACCAAAATGGACCACGACGCATTTATCTGGGTTGAAGTCCATCTGCCACTTCTCCGCCCAGTCTTGCATCCTATCTATGTCCCTCTGTAACTTCTGACATCCCTCCAGACTATCCACAACCCCACCAACCTTCGTGTCGTCGGCAAACTTACCAACCCATCCCTCCGCTTCCTCATCCAGGTCATTTATGAAAATGACAAACAGCAAGGGTCCCAGAACAGATCCCTGGGGCACACCACTGGTGACCGACCTCCATTTAGAAAAAGACCCATCTATACCCACTCTTTGCCTCCTTTGGGCAAGCCAGTTCTGGATCCACCGGGCAGCAGCCCCTTGGATCCCATGCCCTCTCACTTTTTCTAGAAGCCTTGCATGGGGGACCTTATCGAACGCCTTGCTAAAATCCATATAAACCACATCTACCGCCTTCCCTTTGTCAATGTGTTTAGTCACATTTTCGAAGAACTCCACCAGGCTCGTAAGGCACGATCTGCCCTTGACAAAGCCATGCTGAGTATTCTTGAGCATACTAAACCTCTCCAAATGCTCATAAATCCTGTCCCTCGGGATCTTCCCCATCAGTTTACACCTCCACTGAGGTTAGACTCACCGGTCGGTAATTACCTGGGCTATCCCTATTCCCCTTCTTGAAAATAGGAACCACATCCGCAATCCTCCGGCACCTCTCCCGTCTCCATCGACGACGCAAAGATCATCGCCAGAGGCTCTGCAATCTCTTCCCTCGCCTCCCACAGTAACCTGGGGTACATCCCATCCGGACCCGGCGACTTATCTATCTTGATGCCATTCAAAGATTCCAGCACAACCTCTTTGTTAAAGTCCACATACTCAATCTTTTCAGTCCACCGCACGCCCGCAGTACATCCACCCAGGTCCTTCTCCTCTGTGAAAACCGAGGCAAAATACTCATTAAACACCTCTGCCATTTCTACTGGTTCCGTACAGACTTTCCCGCCTTCACCTTTTATAGGCCCTATTCCTTCACGTCTCATCCTTTTACTCTTCACATATTTATAGAACGCCTTAGGGTTCTCCTTAATCCTACCTGCCAAGGCCTTCTCGTGACCCCTTCTGGCTCTCCTAATTTCCTTCTTTAGTCCCTTCCTACAAGCCGTATACTCTTCTAAATCCCTATCTTCGCCAAGCTCTCTGAGCCTTTTGTACGCCTCCCACAGACGTGCCGGTTCAGTGTTAAATTCTCCCTCAGTGTTACCCGAACAGGCGCCGGAGTGTGGTGACCTGGGGATCTTCACAGTAACTTCATTGCAGTGTTAATGTGAGCCGACTTATGACACTGATAAATAAACTTTAAGATCACGGCTGATCTGATATGATGTGAATGCGGAGGTTGGCAGGGGAGTTCGAGGGGTGTCCAGTCATGGCTCTGTGATGAGGGAGGGAGGGGGGGGTAAGGCCCCATGTTAACACACTTTCTCCCTTCCTGTGGAGGCCATGCCATAGCCCAGGAACCCGAGAGGAGGTGAATGGGGTCGTTCAGAAGGTGTTTGGGACTCTTGCTTTTATCAGTGGTGGCATTGAGTAGAAAGGCAAGTAGCTAAGTTTATTTATTAGTGACACAAGTCGGTTTACATTAACACTGCAATGAAGTTACTGTGAAAATCCCCCTAGTCGCCACACTCCGGCGCCTGTTCGGGTAACACTGAGGGAGAATTTAGCACGGCCCAATGCACCCTAACCAGCACGTCTTTCGGACTGTGGGAGGAAACCGCAGCACCCGGAGGAAACCCACGCAGACACGGGGAGAACGTGCAGACTCCACACAGACAGTGACCCAAACCGGGATTCGAACCCGGGGTCCCTGGCCCTGTGAGGCAGCAGCGCTAACCCACTGTGCCCCCGTGCCACCCCAGGTAATGTTGGAGCTGTACAGAGCGACAGTGAGGCCACAGCTGGAGTACTGTGTGCAGTTCTGGAAACCTCACTATCGGAAGGATGTGATTGCGCTGGAGAGGGTGCGGAGGAGATTCACCAGGATGCTGCCTGGGCTGGAGTGTTCCAGCTCGGAACAGAGGCCGGTTAGACTGGGGTTGTTTTCTCCAGAGCAGAGAAGGCTGAGGGGGGACCTGATTGAGGTGTACAAGATTATGAGGGGTGTGGACGGGGCGGGAGGGGGGTAGGGAGCAGCTGTTTCCCCTTGGTTGAGGTTCACGAGGTGGCATAGTTTTAGGGCAAGGGGCAGGAGATTCAGAGGGGATTTGAGATAACACGTTTTCACTGGGAGATGGTGGGAATCTGGAATGCACTGCCCAGGAAGATAGTGGAGGCTGGATAAGCACTTGAAATGTCATAACATTTTTACGCAGAGAGTGGTTGGGGTGTGGAATGGACTGCCTGCAGTGATAGTGGAGTCAGACACTTTAGGAACATTTAAGCGGTTATTGGATAGGCACATGGAGCACACCAGGATGATAGGGAGTGGGATGGCTTGATCTTGGTTTCAGATAAAGCTCGGCACAACATCGTGGGCCGAAGGGCCTGTTCTGTGCTGTACTGTTCTATGTTGTAACATTCCAGAATACTTGATTTGATTTATTATTGTCACATGTATTGGGATACAGTGAAAAGTATTGTTTCTTGTGCGCTATACAGACAAAGCATACCGCTCATAGAGAAGGAAAGGAGAGGGTGCAGAATGTGGTGTTACAGTCATAGCTCGGGTGTAGAGAAAGATTAGCTTAATGCGAGGTCGGTCCATTCAAAAGTCTGACAGCAGCAGGGAAGAAGCTGTTCTTGAGTCGGTTGGTCCGTGACCTCAGACTTTTGTATCTTTTTCCCGGCGGGAGAAGGTGGAAGAGAGAATGTCCGGAGCGCGTGGGGTCCTTGATTATGCTGGCTGCTTTTCCCCGAGGCAGCGGGAAGTGTAGACAGAGTCAATGGATAGGGCATGGGACAAGTGCAGGAAAATGGGATTAGTGCCGCTTTAGAGGTAGTTATTGTCGGTGCAGACTCGATGGGCCGAAGGGCCTTTTCTGCACTGTGTGACTCTGCGACGCCCCCCCACCCCGAACCCCCCGCCCCACCCGCCCTCACAGTTCTGTTGAGGCAACGATTAAACCTCCCGCCTGCGTTCCCAGCCCAGAGATGTTCAGTCTAGTGTTTGTTATAATGGGACCGGGGCCTTGTCTATTTACTGAATTTATCACGAGTGTTTTTAACATTGAAACAATCTCGGAGAGACCGAGAGGTGGGGGGAGGGGGGGGAACACCTGGAATGAATAGATGGCAAGAATTGCATTTCTATAGCGCCTTTTGCCACCCAGGACTTCCGACGGTACTTTCAGCCAATGACGCACATCTGGAAGGGGCTCGCTGTCGAAACCCGGCAGATGTGGCGGCTAAATGGTGCACAGCAAGATCCCAGTGTGAAATGACCCAGATGGGTTATTGGTCCAGGGGTAAATATTGGCCTCAGGATGGTGGGGAGAAGCCCCCTCCTCCCCCCCACCCCCCCCCCCGCCTCTGTCCCCATCTCTTCCCCCACACCCTATCGCTCTCCCAAAGTGGGCCCGGAATCATCTTACGACCACCCCCTCAGAACAGCGACTTGACATCTCACAAGACCACCACAAGAAGTCAGAGCAGAAGGAGGCCATTCGGCCCATCGAGTCTGCTCTGCTATTCAATGAGGTCCAGGACTGATCTGATGCGATAAACCTCAACTCCACTTTCCCGCCTTCTCCCCGTAACACTCGATTCCCTTAAAAATCTGCCCGTCTCAACCTTGAACATTCTTAACGACCCAGCCTCTACACCGGGAAAGAATTCCACACGATTCACTCCCCTCTGGGAGAAGAAATTCCTCCTCATCTCTGTCTGACATGGGCGATTCCCCCCTCACTCTGAGATTGTGTCCTTTGGACCAAGGCTCTCCCACAAGGGGAAACAACTTCTCAGCATCCACCCTGTCAAACCCCCCCTGAGAATCCGATACGTCTCAATAAGATTGCCTCTCATTCTTAGAGTCATCGAGGTTTACAGCATGGAAACAGGCCCTTCGGCCCAACTTGTCCATGCCGCCCTTTTTTTTAACCACTAAGCTAATCCCAATTGCCCGCGTTTGGCCCATATCCCTCTATACCCATCTTACCCATGTAACTGTCTAAATGCTTTTTAAAAGACAAAATTGTACCCGCCTCTACTACTACCTCTGGCAGCTCGTTCCAGACACTCACCACCCTCTGTGTGAAAAAATTGCCCCTCTGGACCCTTTCGTATCTCTCCCCTCTCACCTTAAACCTATGCCCTCTAGTTTTAGACTCCCCTACCTTTGGGAAAAGATGTTGACTATCTAGCTGATCTACGCCCCTCATTATTTTATAGACCTCTATAAGATAATCCCAAAGCCTCCTACGCTCCAGGGAAAAAAGTCCCAGTCTATCCAGCCTCTCCTTGTCACTCAAAGATATGTAGAGGGGCAGGTAGTACTGAGGAAGCAGGGGGGGCTGCAGAAGGACTTGGACAGGTTAGGAGAGTGGGCACAGAAGTGGCAGATGGAATACAATGTGGAAAAGTGAGAGGTTCTGCACTTTGGAAGGAGGAATGGAGGCTTAGACTATTTTCTAAATGGGAAAATGGTTAGGAAATCAGAAACACAAAGGGACTTGGGAGTCATTGTTCAAGATTCTCTTAAGGTTAACGTGCAGGTTCAGTCGGCAGTTAGGAAGGCAAATGCAATGTTAGCATTCATGTCGAGAGGGCTAGAATACAAGAGCAGGGATGTACTTCTGAGGCTGTATAAGGCTCTGGTCAGACCCCATTTGGAGTATTGTGAGCAGTTTTGGGCCCGTATCTAAGGAAGGATGTGCCGGCCTTGGAAAGGGTCCAGAGGAGGTTCACAAGAATGATCCCTGGAATGAAGAGCTTGTCGTATGAGGAACGGTTGAGGACTCTGGGTCTGTACTCGTTGGAGTTTAGAAGGATGAGGGGGGGATCTTATTGAAACTTACAGGATACGGTGAGGCCTGGATAGAGTGGACGTGGAGAAGATGTTTCCACTGGTAGGAAAAACTAGAACCAGAGGGAACAACCTCAGGCTAAAGGGACGATCCTTTAAAACAGAGATGAGGAGGAATTTCTTCAGCCAGAGAGTGGTGAATCTGTGGAACTCTTTGCCGCAGAAGGCTGTGGAGGCCGGGTCATTGAGTGTCTTTAAGACAGAGATAGATCGGTTCTTGAGTAATAAGGGGATCAGGGGTTATGGGGAAAAGGCAGGAGAATGGGGATGAGAAAAATATCAGCCATGATTGAATGGCGGAGCAGACTCGATGGGCCGAGTGGCCTCATTCTGCTCCTATGTCTTATAGTTAAACAATCAAGCCTTCTAAACTCCAATGAGTACAGGCCCAACCTACTCAACCTCTTCTCAAAAGAAAATCCCTCCATTCCCGGGATCAACCGAGTGAACCTTCTCTGGACTGCCTCCAACGCCAGTCTAGAATCATAGAATCCCTACAGTGCAGAAAGAGGCCATTCGGCCCATCGAGTCTGCACCGACCACAATCCCACCCAGGCCTACCCCCCTTATCCCTACATATTTTACCCACTAATCCCTCTAACCTACACATCTCAGGACACGAAGGAGCAATTTTTAGCATGGCCAATTAACCTAACCCACACATCTTTGGACTGTGGGAGGAAACCGGAGCACCCGGAGGAAACCCACGCAGACACGAGGAGAATGTGCAAACTCCACACAGACAGTGACCCGAGCCGGGAATCGAACCCAGGTCCCTGGAGCTGTGAAGCAGCAGTGCTAACCACTGTGCTACCGTGCCGCCCTATCTTTCCTTCGATAAGGGACTAAAACAGTTCACAGTATTCCAGGGGTGGTCTGACTGGTGCCTTGCGTAGCTTTAGCAAGATTCCCTATTTTTATATCCCATTCCCTCTGAAATAAAGGCCAACATTCCATTTGCCTTCCCTATTTCCCGCTGAACTTGCAGAGCAGCTTTTTATGATTTACACACAAGGTCCCCCAAATCCCTCCGCTTTCTGCAGTCTTTCTCCATTTAAATAACACTTCGCTTCTTTAACCTTCCGACCAAAGTGCACAACTCCACATCTTTCTAAATTATTTGATTTGATTTATTATTATCACATGTATTAGCATACAGTGAAAAGTATTGTTTCTTGCGCGCTATACAGACAAAGCATACCGTTCATCGAGAAAGAAATGAGAGAGTGCAGAATGTAGTGTTACAGTCATAGCTAGGGTGTAGAGAAAGATCAACTTAATGTGAGGTCGGTCCATTCAAAAGTCTGACAGCAGCAGGGAAGAAGCTGTTCTTGAGTCGGTTGGTCCGTGACCTCAGACTTTTGTGTCTTTTTCCCGATGGAAGAAGGTGGAAGAGAGAATGTCCGGGGTGCGTGGGGGGTCCTTGATTATGCTGGCTGCTTTTCCCCGAGGCTGCGGGAAGTGTAGACAGAGTCAATGGATGGGAGGCTGGTTTGCGTGATGGATTGGGCTACATTCACGACCCTTTGTAGTTCCTTGCTGCCTTGGGCAGAGCAGGAGCCCAGACCAAGCTGTGATACATCCGGAAAGAATGCTTTCTATGGTGCATCTGTAAAAGTTGGTGAGAGTCGTAGCGGACATAGAGGTGTTGGTGGGGCTTTCTTAACTATAGTGTCGGCATGGAGGGTGGCGGGGGGGGGGACTAGGACATGTTGTTGGTGATCTGGATACCTAAACATTTGAAGCTCTCGACCCTTTCTACTTCGTCCCTGTTGGTGTCGACAAGGGCATGTTCTCCTTTACGCTTCCTGAAGTCGATGACAATCTCCCTCGTTTTGTTGACATTATATTCCATCTGTCAAGGTTTTACTCATTTAACCTGTCTATATCCCTCTGCGTCACCCTCACCACTTGCCTTCCAGCCTACTTTTGTAACATCTGCAAATTCAGCAATAGTACCTTCACTTCCTCGATTAGGTCATTAATATAAATTGTAAATAATTGTGGCTCCAGCACTCATCCCTGCGGCACTCCACCAGTTGCAGGTATTAGAAATTGGCAAGTCATACCTTTACAGAACCTTAGTTAGGCCGCACTTGGAATATAGTGTTCAATTCTGGTCGCCGCACTACCTGAAGGATGTGGAGGCTTTGGAGAGGGTACAGGAAAGATTTACCAGGATGTTGCCTGGTATGGAGGGCATTAGCTATGAGGAGAGGTTGGAGAAACTCGGTTTGTTCTCACTGGAACGACGGAGGTTGAGGGGTGACCTGATAGAAGTCTACAAGATTATGAGAGGCATGGACAGAGTGGATAGTCAGAAGCTTTTCCCCAGGGTGGAAGAGTCAATTACTAGGGGGCACAGGTTTAAGGTGTGAGGGGCAAGGTTTAAAGGAGATGTACAAGGCACGTTTTTTACACAGAGGGTGGTGGGTGCCTGGAACTCGCTGCCGGGGGAGGTAGTGGAAGCAGATACGATAGTGACTTTTAAGGGGCGTCTTGACAAATACATGAATAGGATGGGAATAGAGGGATTTGGTCCCCGGAAGGGTAGGGGGTTTTAGTTCAGTCAGACAGCATGGTCGGTGCAGGCTTGGAGGGCCGAAGGGCCTGTTCCTGTGCTGGAATTTTCTTTGTTCTTTGTATCATCCTGAAAATGTCCCTCTCACCCCAACTCTCTGTCTCTTACTAATTAGCTAATCTTCTGTCCATGCAAATATACCAACCCCCAACATCATGGGTTCTTATATTGTTGAGTAGCCTTTTGTGTAATCCTTATTCAATGCTCTTTGCAAATCTAGGTTTATTACATCTACTGGTTCACCTTTATCTATCGTGCTCATTACCACCTCAAAGAATTCCAATAAGTTTTTTAGGCACGATTTCCTCTTCATAAAGCCATTCTGATTAAACTATATATTTCTGAAGAGTGTGGCACTCCCTCAGCACTGACCCTCTGACAGTGCGGCACTCCCTCAGCACTGACCCTCTGACAGTGCGGCACTCCCTCAGTACTGACCCTCTGACAGTGCGGCACTCCCTCAGCACTGACCCTCTGACAGTGCGGCACTCCCTCAGTACTGACCCTCTGACAGTGCGGCACTCCCTCAGCACTGACCCTCTGACAGTGCGGCACTCCCTCAGCACTGACCCTCTGACAGTGCGGCACTCCCTAGCACTGACCCTCTGACAGTGCGGCACACCCTCAGCACTGACCCTCTGACAGTGCGGCTCTCCGTCAGCACTGACCCTCTGACAGTGCGGCACTCCCTCAGCACTGACCCTCTGACAGTGCGGCATTCCCTCAGCACTGACCCTCTGAAGAGTGCGGCACTCCCTCAGCATTGACCCTCTGAAGAGTGCGGCACTCCCTCAGCACTGACCCTCTGACAGTGCGGCACTCCCTCAGCACTGACCCTCTGACAGTGCAGCACTCCCTCAGCACTGACCCTCTGACAGTGCGGCACTCCCTCAGCACTGACCCTCTGACAGTGCGGCACTCCCTCAGCACTGACCCTCTGACAGTGCGGCACTCCCTAGCACTGACCCTCTGACAGTGCGGCACTCCCTCAGCACTGACCCTCTGACAGTGCGGCTCTCCGTCAGCACTGACCCTCTGACAGTGCGGCACTCCCTCAGCACTGACCCTCTGACAGTGCGGCGCTCCCTCAACACTGACCCTCTGACAGTGCGGCACTCCCTCAGTGCTGACCCTCTCACTGTGTTGTGCTGTGGGAGTTGCTCGCAGTGTTTGAGGCTATAAGTGCATTACAGGCCCAGTTGCTATGACTACCTGATGTGAGCGGGTGATTCAGCCCCTGGTGTTGTATGAATCATTACTCCCCTGGCTTTTCACAGTGGATTTTCCTGTTCTCCTGGTTCTGAACAACCTTCTGGAACGTTCTGTTGGAGAATGAGGCTTGTGAGAATTCAGACTCCCTTGGATGCTAAAAATAGTTTCCAAACCTCTCATTCTGACCTGTTAGTGCTTTATTAACCTTGGCAGGAAAGGGACAGACTCTTAATGTGAATATTGAGGGATCCTGCTCCTGATCACTGTCCAAAGATCCCTCGGTTCGAGAGAGAGAGAGGAGAAATCAGCCAGGGATCCTGCTCCTGATCACTGTCCAGTGATCCCTGGGTCAGAGAGAGAGAGAGAGAGAGGAAATCAGCCAGGGTTCCTGCTCCCGATCACTGTCCAGTGATCCCTGGGTTAGAGAGAGAGGGGAAATCAGCCAGGGTTCCTGCTCCTGATCACTGTCCAGTGACCCCTGGGTTAGAGAGAGCGGGGAATTCAGCCAGGGTTCCTGCTCCTGATCACTGTCCAGTGATCCCTGGGTTAGAGAGAGAGAGGAAATCAGCCAGGGATCCTGCTCCTGATCACTGTCCAGTGATCCCTGGGTTAGAGAGAGAGAGGAATTCAGCCAGGGTTCCTGCTCCTGATCACTGTCCAGTGATCCCTGGGTTAGAGAGAGAGAGGGGAAATCAGCCAGGGATCCTGCTCCTGATCACTGTCCAGTGATCCCTGGGTCAGAGAGAGAGAGAGAGGGGAAATCAGCCAGGGATCCTGCTCCTGATCACTGCCCAGTGATCCCTGGGTTAGAGGACATTGTAAGAAGTCTCACAACACCAGGTTAAAGTCCAACAGGTTTATTTGGTAGCAAATACCATAAGCTTTCGGAGCGCTGCTCCTTCGTCAGATGGAGTGGAAATGTGCTCTCAAACAGGGCACAGAGACACAAAATCAAGTTACAGAATACTGATTAGGATGCGAATCCTTACAACCAGCCAGGTCTTAAAGGTACAGACAATGTGGGTGGAGGGAGCATTCAACACAGGTTAAAGAGATGTGTATTGTCTCCAGACAGGACAGCCAGTGAGACTCTGCAGGTCCAGGCAGGCTGTGGGGGTTACAGATAGTGTGACATAAACCCAACATCCCGGTTGAGGCCATCCTCATGTGTGCGGAACTTGGCTCTCAGTTTCTGCTCAGCGACTCTGCGCTGTCGTGTGTCGTATTCCCAGCATCTCTCCGGCTGTGAGGTACTGGTGATATTCAGTCAATGTTCTATAAGGTTTCCTACATTACACAGTGTGTACACTCCAATAAATTACTGTATTGCCTCTGAAACACTTAGAATCATCGAATCCCTGCAGTGCAGAAGGAGGCCATTTGGCAGCGACCACAATCCCACCCAGGCTCTATCCCCGTAACCCCACACATTTACCCTGCTAATTCCCCCCTGACACTAAGGGGCAATTTAGCACGGCCAATCCACCTAACCCGCACATGTTTTGGACTGTGGGAGGAAACCGGAGCACCCGGAGGAAACCCACGCAGACACGGGGAGAATGTGCAGACTCCGCACAGACAGTGACCCGAGCCGAGAATTGAGCCCGGGTCCCTGGCGCTGTGAGGCAGCAGCGCTGACCCACCGTGCCGTCCCTTTGAACTCCCTGAGATTGTGAAAGTTGTCCTCAGTGCCCTTCTGTCCGTCTGTGACGATGCAACAAATCCACTGGTGATGAATTTGTTTCACAAAGGAGGTAATAGGCGATATGTCAATGCATTTGTTTCCCCGGCCCCACTAGCTGATCACAAAGGAACATTCAAGGATTCAGTGTTGTCCATCTACACAGAGGCACATGGGTCAGGAGCAGACTGGCTGGTAAAGATCAGAAGCCTGGACACAGGCCGAGATTTCACCTGGGCCTGTGTTGCTCAGTGTGCCTTGGACAGGGAGAAGCCTGGATACAGGCCGAGATTTCCCTGGGCCTGTGTTGGTCAATGTATCTTGGAGTTGGAGAAGCCTGGATACAGGCCAAGATTTCACCTGGGCCTGTGTTGGTCAGTGTGTCTGGGACAGGGAGAAGCCTGGACCAGGCCGAGATTTCCCTGGGCCTGTGTTGGCCAGTGTGCCTTGGACAGGGAGAAGCCTGGATACAGGCCAAGATTTCCCTGGGCCTGTGTTGGTCAATGTCTTGGAGTTGGAGAAGCCTGGATACAGGCCGAGATTTCCCTGGGCCTGTGTTGGTCAATGTCTTGGAGTTGGAGAAGCCTGGATACAGGCCGAGATTTCCCCAGGCCTGTGTTGCTCAGTGTGTCTGGGACAGGGAGAAGCCTGGATACAGGCCGAGATTTCCCTGGGCCTGTGTTGCTCAGTGTGTCTGGGACAGGGAGAAGCATGGATACAGGCCGAGATTTCCCCAGGCCTGTGTTGCTCAGTGTGTCTGGGACAGGGAGAAGCCTGGATACAGGCCGAGATTTCCCTGGGCCTGTGTTGCTCAGTGTGTCTGGGACAGGGAGAAGCCTGGATACAGGCCGAGATTTCCCTGGGCCTGTGTTGCTCAGTGTGTCTGAGACGGGGAGAAGCCTGGATACAGGCCGAGATTTCCCCAGGCCTGTGTTGGTCAGTGTGTCTGAGACGGGGAGAAGCCTGGATACAGGCCGAGATTTCCCCAGGCCTGTGTTGGTCAGTGTGTCTGGGACAGGGAGAAGCCTGGACCAGGCCGAGATTTCCCCAGGTCTGTGTTGGTCAGTGCGGCCTGGTGATGGAGTCTGCGTGTCTAGGCAATCACTGTCCGCTCTCGCAAGACAGAAACTGAAGTCACGGTGGGCCTTACGTCAGCCGCCGTGGAGAAACCGTCCCCTCTCTCTCCGGAAGGAGTGACTCATTGTTTTTGCTCTCTCGGGAATTCTGGGTGACATCATCGCCAAGGGGGTGGTGATGGATCCCGTTTCTGTTTGAATACATTAGTTTCGTTCCAACCCTGATGCATCAGTGACGTTCCTGGGGGACGGGGGAGGGGGGGAGGGGGGTGGGGTGGCGGCAGCGGGGAGAAAACAAAATGAGAGAAACAGAGTTTGGAGATAGAAACACAAAAACATGGAGAGCAAGATGGAGAGAAAGAGAGAGAGAGAGACAGAGAGAGAGAGACACAGAGAGAGAGAGAGAGAAAGAGATAGAGACAGAGAGAGAGATAGAGAGAGACAAAGGGAGACAGAGAGAGAGAGAAAGAGAGAGAGAGAGAGAGCGAAAGAGAGAGACAGAGACAGAGAGAGAGAGACACAGAGAGAGACAGAGATAGAGAGACATAGAGAGACAAAGAGTGATAGAGACAGAGAGAGAGATAGAGAGAGACAAAGGGAAACAGAGAGAGAGAGAGAAAGAGAGACAGAGAGAGAGAGAGACAGAGAGAGAAAGAGAGAGAGAGACAGAGAGAGAGAGAGAGACAGAGAGACAAAGAGAGAGAGAGAGTGACAGAGACAGAGAGAGATAGAGACGCAGAGAGAGAGAGAGGGTGAGAGAGACAGAGATAAAGAGAGAGAAAGAGAGACAGAAAGAGAGACAGAGAGAGAGAGACAGAGAGAAAGAGAGATAGAGAGAGAGAGAGACAAAGAGAGACACACAGAGAGAGAGAAAGAGAGACAGAGAGAGTGACAGAGACAGAGAGAGATAGAGAGACAGAGAGAGTGACAGAGACAGAGAGAGATAGAGAGACAGAGAGAGAGAGACAGAGATAGAGAGAGAAAGAGAGACAGAGAGAGTGACAGAGAAAGAGAGATAGAGACAGAGAGAGAGATAGAGAGAGGCAAAGCAAGACAGAGAAAGAGAGAAAGAGAGACAGAGAGAGTGACAGAGAAAGAGAGATGGTGACAGAGAGAGAGATAGAGAGAGACAAAGGGAGACAGAGAAAGAGAGAAAGAGAGACAGAGAGAGTGACAGAGAAAGAGAGATGGTGACAGAGAGAGAGATAGAGAGAGACAAAGGGAAACACAGAGAGAGAGAGAAAGAGAGACAGAGAGAGAGAGAGACAGAGAGAGAGTGACAGAGACAGAGAGAGATAGGGAGACACAGATAGAGAGAGAGAGAAAGAGGGATAGAGAGAAAGAGACAGAGAGAGGGAGAGACAGAGAGAGAGAGAGACAGACAGAGAGAAAGAGAGACAGAGAGAGAGAGAGACAGAGATAGAGAGAGACAGAGATAGAGAGACAGAGATAGAGAGAGACAGAGATAGACAGAGATAGAGAGACAGAGATAGAGAGACAGAGAGAGACAGAGAGAGACAGAGATAGAGAGAGACAGAGATAGACAGAGATAGAGAGAGACAGAGATAGACAGAGATAGAGAGAGACAGAGATAGACAGAGATAGAGAGACAGAGAGAGACAGAGATAGAGAGACAGAGAGAGATAGAGAGAGACAGAGATAGAGAGAGACAGAGAGAGACAGAGGACAAAGAGAGACAAAAAGAGACAGAGACAGGAGGAAAGAGATAGACAGAGGAGATACAGTGAGAGGGAAACAGGGAGAGAGAGGCAGAGAAAAATAGAGAGAGGGAGACAGCCAGAGGCAGGGCGAGGAAAAAAGAAATAGTCAGAGGGAGAGAAAGAGACAGAAAGAGAGAGAGAGGGAAGACATGGTGGCACAGTGGTTAGCACTACTGCCTCACAGCGCCAAGGAGCCGGGTTCAATTCCGGCCTCAGGTCACTGTCTGTGCGGAGTCTGCACATTCTCCCCGTGTCTGCATGGGTTTCCTCCCACAGTCCAAAGATGTGCGGGTTAGGTGGATTGGCCGTGATAAATTGCCCCTTAGTGTCAGGGGGATTAGCGGGGTAAATATATGGGGTTACGGGGATAGGGCCTGGGTGAGATTGTGGTCGGTGCAGACTCGATGGGCCGAATGGCCTCCTCCTGCACTGTAGGGATTCTATGAGAGCAACACGGTGGCACAGTGGGTTAGCACTGCTGCTTCACAGCGCCAGGGACCCGGGTTCAATTCCGGCCTCAGGTCACTGTCTGTGCGGAGTCTGCACCTTCTCCCCGTGTCTGCGTGGGTTTCCTCCCACAGTCCAAAGATGTGCGGGTTAGGGGGATTGGCCGTGATAAATTGCCCCTTAGTGTCAGGGGAACTAGTTAGGGTAAAAACATGGGGCTATGGGGATAGGGCCTGGGTGGGATTGTGGTCGGTGCAGACTCGATGGGCCGAATGGCCTCTTTCTGCACTGTAGGGATTCTATGACTCTATGAAAGTGGCAGAGTGAGAGAGACAGAAAAAGGAGAGGGAGGGAAAGAGTGAGAGAGAGAGAGAGAAGCAGAGCAAGTGTGAGAAAGATGGGGAGGAGGAGAGAAAGAGAGGGGGTAACAAATATACAGAGGGAGAAGGAGAGAGGGAGGGAGAGAGAGAGAAGGAGCGAGGCAGAGGGAGGGAGAAGGAGAGAGAGAGAGACGGAGGGATAAAGAGGGAGATGGAGGGAGAAGGGGAGAGGGAGGGAGAGAGGGAGAAGGGGAGAGGGAGGGAGAGAGAGAGAAGGAGCGAGGCAGAGGGAGGGAGAGAGAGAGAAGGAGCGAGGCAGAGGGAGGGAGAAGGAGAGAGAGAGAGACGGAGGGATAAAGAGGGAGATGGAGGGAGAAGGAGAGAGACAGAGAAAGAGGGAGGGAGAAGGAGTGAGGCAGAGAGAGGGAGGGAGAAGGAGCGAAGCAGAGAGAGGGGGATGGAGGGAGACACAGGGAGAAGGAAAGAGTAGAAACAGACAGAGAGAGTGATGTGGAATACTGATATTGTCTGAGGGATAGAAAGGACTGAGGACAGGTACAGATGTAGTGATGGGATTAACCCTCGCTGGGGGTGGGGGGGATTAACCCTCGCTGGGGGTGGGGGGGATTAACCCTCGCTGGGGGTGGGGGGGATTAACCCTCGCCGGGGGTGGGGGGGATTAACCCTCGCTGGGGCTGGGGGGGATTAACCCTCGCTGGGGGTGAGGGGGGATTAACCCTCGCCGGGGGTGAGGGGGGATTAACCCTCGCCGGGGGTGGGGGGGATTAACCCTCGCTGGGGCTGGGGGGGATTAACCCTCGCTGGGGGTGAGGGGGGATTAACCCTCGCTGGGGCTGGGGGGGATTTAACCCTCCTTGGGGCTGGGGGGGATTAACCCTCGCTGGGGCTGGGGGGGATTTAACCCTCGCTGGGGGTGAGGGGGGATTTAACCCTCGCTGGGGGTGGGGGGGATTAACCCTCGCTGGGGCTGGGGGGGATTAACCCTTGCTGGGGCTGGGGGGGATTTAACCCTCGCTGGGGCTGGGGGGGATTTAACCCTCGATGGGGGTGGGGGGGATTAACCCTCGCTGGGGGTGGGGGGGATTTAACCCTCGCCGGGGGTGGGGGTGATTTAACCCTCGCTGGGGGCGGGGGGGATTAACCCTCGCTGGGGGTGGGGGGGGATTTAACCCTCGCTGGGGCTGGGGGGGATTTAACCCTCGCTGGGGATGAGGGGGGATTTAACCCTCGCTGGGGATGAGGGGGGATTTAACCCTCGCTGGGGGTGAGGGGGGATTTAACCCTCGCTGGGGGTGGGGGGGATTTAACCCTCGCTGGGGGTGAGGGGGATTTAACCCTCGCTGGGGGTGGGGGGGATTTAACCCTCGCTGGGGGTGAGGGGGATTTAACCCTCGCTGGGGGTGGGGGGGGATTTAACCCTCGCTGGGGGTGGGGGGGATTTAACCCTCGCTGGGGGTGAGGGGGGATTTAACCCTCGCTGGGGCTGGGGGGTGATTTAACCCTCGCCGGGGATGAGGGGGGATTTAACCCTCGCTGGGGCTGGGGGGTGATTTAACCCTCGCTGGGGGTGGGGGGGGATTTAACCCTCGCTGGGGCTTGGGGGGATTTAACCCTCGCTGGAGTGAGGGTGATTTAACCCTCGCTGGGGATGAGGGGGGGATTTAACCCTCGCTGGGGGTGGGCGACTGTTAGGGGTTCAAATGGACGGGAGGGGGTACAGGCACCAATTTAAAAATGGCCATGATACTTAGCCGCTCTCCCAGCAGCCTCTGTGTGTGTCCACAGGGCCACGTTACTGGAGTCGGAGAGTCCGCAGACACACGGGACTCAATCCCAACACAATCCGACCACAGTTAATACAATCACCAGGCAGGAGTGTTCCCTCCCAGCCGGGGAACACTTCAGCGGTCACGGGCATTCGGCCTCTGATCTTTGGGTAAGCGTTCTCGAAGGCGGCCTTCACAACACACAACAGAATCGCTGAGCAGAAACTGATAGCCAAGTTCCGCACACATGAGGACGGCCTCAACCGGGATATTGGGTTCATGTCACACTATCTGTAACCCCCCACAACTTGCCTGGGCTTGTAAAATCTCACTAACTGTCCTGGCTGTGGACAATTCACACCTCTTTAACCTGTGCTTAACGCTCTCTCCACTCACATTGTCTGCACCTGTAAAGACTTGATTACCTGTAAAGACTCGCATTCCAACCATTATCTTGTGATCGAGTTTGTGTCTGTATATGCCCTGTTTGTGAACCCAAATCCTGCACTCGCCTGATGAAGGGGCGGCGCTCCGAAAGCTCGTGCTACCAAATAAACCTGTCGGACTTTAACCTGGTGGTTGTGGGACTCCTTACTGAACAAAAACAGAAAAATGGACAGCGTGTGGGTTAATCGCTCGACCACAGGCCCGTCCCTCACCCCTCTGCAAGGAGAGGGCAACAGAGATCGCAAATCTTCCTCCATCGAATTGAGCCAGGAAATCTGGGGGGTAAATATCTTCCCTGGTGAGGGGGTGGGGCGGGGGGGGGGGGGGGGGGGGGGCGCGGGGGCAGGGGGGTGGGGTGTGTGCAATGAGGGAGAGGGATGGATTGTCCCTGAAAGGTAAAGTGTTCCGTAAATACACGCATACCCGGCACTAAAGCTTCCTGACTCGATTCCGTAACTGTCTGACAACTTTAACTTGGGAGTTAATCATCAGCCGAGGACCCTTGTTAAAACTTAACAGTTGAGTGAGAGTTTTCCCTGAATAAAACAGCGTCTCTGTTCCCAGCATGCCTCAGTGCGCTATGTGGCCTGTTACCTCAGGCCTTGAGTCACTTCAGGTAGACTTGTCCGCAACCTGCCTGAGATACAACAACAAAACTTTTCAATCAGTACCTCTCTCACTTTCTGGGAGTGAGAGCATTTTGGGGTGAAGTCCGACCCCCCAAGAGACATGAACACAAAATACAGGCCCACTCTCGCCAGTGCAGTGCGGAGGGAGTGCCGCACTGTCAGAGGGTCAGTGCTGAGGGAGTGCCACACTGTCAGAGGGTCAGTGCTGAGGGAGTGCCGCACTGTCAGAGGGTCAGTGCTGAGGGGGCGCCGCACTGTCAGAGGGTCAGTGCTGAGGGAGTGCCGCACTGTCAGAGGGTCAGTACTGAGGGAGTGCCGCACTGTCAGAGGGTCAGTGCTGAGGGAGTGCCGCACTGTCAGAGGGTCAGTGCTGAGGGGGCGCCGCACTGTCAGAGGGTCAGTGCTGAGGGAGTGCCGCACTGTCAGAGGGTCAGTGCTGAGGGAGTGCCGCACTGTCAGAGGGTCAGTGCTGAGGGAGTGCCGCACTGTCAGAGGGTCAGTGCTGAGGGAGTACCGCACTGTCAGAGGGTCAGTGCTGAGGGAGTGCCGCACTGTCAGAGGGTCAGTGCTGAGGGAGTGCCGCACTGTCAGAGGGTCAGTGCTGAGGGAGTGCCGCACTGTCAGAGGGTCAGTGCTGAGGGAGTGCCGCACTGTCAGAGGGTCAGTGCTGAGGGAGTCCCGCACTGTCAGAGGGTCAGTACTGAGGGAGTGCCGCACTGTCAGAGGGTCAGTACTGAGGGAGTGCCGCACTGTCAGAGGGTCAGTGCTGGGGTGGGATTCGAACCTGGAGCTGTGGTTCCGAGGCAGGGACACTAACACATTGCTCCACTCGACCTGTGTGACTGTAACAAAGGGAAACCCTCGCTCTTCCTCCTCCTCGACCTGTCAGCAACCTTTGACACACATCGATCACCCTGTCCTTCTCCAACACCCCTTCCACTGTCACCCAGCTGGATAGGGCTGCTTCCCCCTGGTTCCAATCACCAGCCAGGGACACTCGTGAGGTTCACCCTTGGGACGCCAGCCAGAGTTCTGGTCTCCACATCGTAAAAGGCACTGGAGAAGGTGCAGAAAAGATTAGCAATCGGAACGGAAAGGTTCTAACTATCAGGAAAGGTTGTCTGCATGGGTTTCCTCCGGGTGCTCCGGTTTCCTCCCACACTCCAAAGATATGCGGGTTAGGTGCATTGGCCGTGCTAAACTGACCCTTAGCGTCAGGGGATTAGCAGGGTAAACACGTGGGGTTATAGGGCCCGGGTGGGATAGTTGTCGGTGCAGGTTTGATGGGCTGAATGGCCTCCTTCTGCATTGTAGGATTCTATAATTTTATCTCTGTAACCTCTTCCAGCCCCTACAACCCTCCCTATGTCTCTAACCTCCCTCAGCCCCTACAACCCTCCCTATCTCTCTAACCTCCCTCAGCCCCTACAACCCTCCCTGTCTCTCTAACCTCCCTCAGCCCCTACAACCCTCCCTGTCTCTCTAACCTCCCTCAGCCCCTACAACCCTCCCTATCTCTCTAACCTCCCTCAGCCCCTACAACCCTCCCTATCTCTCTAACCTCCCTCAGCCCCTACAACCCTCCCTATCTCTCTAACCTCCCTCAGCCCCTACACCCCTCCCTATCTCTCTAACCTCCCCCAGCTCCTACAACCCTCCCTATCTCTCTAACCTCCCTCAGCCCCTACAACCCTCCCTATCTCTGTAACCTCTTCCAGCCCCTACTACCCTCCCTATCTCTCTAACCTCCCTCAGCCCCTACTACCCTCCCTATCTCTCTAACTTCCCCCAGCCCCTACAACCCTCCCTATCTCTCTAACTTCCCTCAGCCCCTACAACCCTCCCTATCTCTCTAACCTCCCCCAGCCCCTCCTACCCTCCCTATCTCTCTAACTTCCCTCAGCCCCTACAACCCTCCCTATCTCTCTAACCTCCCCCAGCCCCTACAACCCTCCCTATCTCTCTAACCTCCCTCAGCCCCTACAACCTTCCCTATTTGGAATGCTGCGTCCAGTTCTGGTCGCCACACTACCAGAAGGACGTGGAGGCTTTGGAGAGAGTGCAGAGAAGGTTTACCAGGATGTTGCCTGGTATGGAGGGTCTTAGCTATGAGGAGAGATTGAGTAAACTGGGGTTGCTCTCCCTGGAAAGACGGAGGATGAGGAGCGACCTAATAGAGGTGTATAAAATTATGAAGGGCATAGATAGGGTGAACAGTGGGAAGCTTTTTCCCAGGTCGGATGTGACGAACACAAGGGGTCACGGGTTCAAGGTGAGGGGGGCAAGGTTCAACACAGATGTCAGGGGGACGTATTTTACACAGAGGGTGGTGGGGGCCAGGAATGCACTGCCAAGCAAGGTGATTGAGGCGGACACGCTGGGATGGTTTAAGACTTATCTAGATAGCCACATGAACAGACTGGAATAGAGGGATACAAACGAATGGTCTAGTTGGGCACATGAGCGGCACAGGCTTGGAGGGCCGAAGGGCCTGTTCCTGTGCTGTATTGTTCTTTGTTCTAAGTGCAAAGATGTGCGGGTTAGGTTGATTGGCCATGTTAAAATTGCCCCTTAGTGTCCTGAGATGTGTAGGTTAGAGGGATTAGTGGGTAAATGTGTAGGGATATGGAGGTAGGACCTGGGTGGGATTGTGGTCGGTGCAGACTCGATGGGCCGAATGGCATGTTTCTGCACTGTAGGGTTTCTATGATTCTATGATTCTATTTCTATAACTTCCTGCAACCTCCCTATCTCTGTAATCTCTTCCAGCCCCAATCACCCTCCCTATCTCTGTAACCTCCTCCAGGCCCAATAACCCTCCCTATCTCTGTAACCTCCTCCAGCCCCTACAACTCTCTCTATCTCTGTAGCCTCCTCCAGCGCCCTACAATCTTCCCTATCTCTAACCTCCTCCAGCCCCCACAATCCTCCCTATCTCTGTAACCTCCTCCAGCCCCCACAACCCTCCCTATCTCTGTAACCTCCTCCAGACCTTACAATCCTCCCTATCTCTGTAACCCCCTCCAGCCCCCTACAATCCTCTGTAACCCCCTCCAGCCCCTACAACCCTCCCTATCCCTGTAGCCTCCTCCAGCCCCCTACACCCCACCCTATCTCTGTAACCCCCTCCAGCCCCTACAACCCTCCCTATCCCTGTAGCCTCCTCCAGCCCCCTACACCCCACCCTATCTCTGTAACCCCCTCCAGCCCCTACAACCCTCCCTATCCCTGTAGCCTCCTCCAGCCCCCTACAACACTCCAAGATCTCTGCGCTCCTCCAATTCTAGCCTCCTATCCCTCGATTACCCATCCCTCCAACTTTGACTTCAGCTGCCTGGGGGGGGAGGGTGGTGGTGGCCCAAAACACTGGAATTCCCTCACAGAATCCCTACAGTGCAGAAGGAGGCCATTCAGCCCATCGAGTCTCCACTGACTCCCTGACCGAGCAGCGACTTCAGGAAGCGTAAAGGGGAACATGCCCCTGTCTACATCAACTGGGAGGAAGTAGAAATGGCCGAGAGCTTCACATTTTTAGGTGTCCAGATCACCAACAACCTGTCCTGGTCCCCCCCATGCCGACACTATAGTTAAGAAAGCCCCACCAACGCCTCTACTTTCTCAGGAGACTAAGGAAATTTGGCATGTCAGCTACGACTCTGACCAACTTTTACAGATGCACCATAGAAAGCATTCTTTCTGGTTGTATCACAGCTTGGTCTGGGCTCCTGCTCTGCCCAAGACCGCAAGGAACTACAAAAGGTCGTGAATGTAGCCCAATCCATCACGCAAACCAGCCTCCCATCCATTGACTCTGTCTGCACTTCCCACTGCCTCGGGGAAAAGCAGCCAGCATAATCAAGGACCCCACGCACCCCGGACATTCTCTCTTCCACCTTCTTCCGTCGGGAAAAAGATACAAAAGTCTGAGGTCACGAACCAACCGACTCAAGAACAGCTTCTTCCCTGCTGCCGTCAGACTTTTGAATGGACCTACCTCGCGCTAAGTTGATCTTTCTCTCCACCCTAGCTGTGACTGTAACACTAGATCATAGAATCATAGAACCCTACAGTACAGAAAGAGGCCATTCGGCCCATCAAGTCTGCACCGACCACAATCCCACCCAGGCCCTACCCCCATATCTCTACATATTTTACCCGCTAATCCCTCTAACCTACTCATCTCAGGACACTAAGGGGCAATTTTAGCATGGCCAATCAACCTAACCCGCACATCTTTGGACTGTGGGAGGAAACCGGAGCACCCGGAGGAAACCCACGCAGACACGAGGAGAATGTGCAAACTCCACACAGACAGTGACCCGAGCGGGAATCGAATCCAGGTCCCTGGAGCTGTGAAGCCGCAGTGCTAACCACTGTGCTACCGTGCCGCCCTACATTCGGCACTCGCTCCTTTCCTTCTCTATGAATGGTATGCTTTGTCTGTATAGCGCGCAAGAAACAATACTTTTCACTGTATCCCAGTACATGTGACAATAATAAATCAAATCCTTCTCCCCTATGTACTCTATGAACGGTATGCTTTGTCTGCATAGCGCGCAAGAAACAATACTTTTCACTGTATCCCAATACATGTGACAATAATAAATCAAATCCTTCTCCCCTATGTACTCTATGAACGGTATGCTTTGTCTGCATAGCGCGCAAGAAACAATACTTTTCACTGTATCCCAATACATGTGACAATAATAAATCAAATCCTTCTCCCCTATGTACTCTATGAACGGTATGCTTTGTCTGCATAGCGCGCAAGAAACAATACTTTTCACTGTATACTAATACTTAGAACATAGAACATAGAAAGCCACAGCACAAACAGGCCCTTCGGCCCACAAGTTGCGCCGATCACATCCCCACCTCTAGGCCTATCTATAGCCCTCAATCCCATTAAATCCCATGTACTCATCCAGAAGTCTCTTAAAAGACCCCAACGAGTTTGCCTCCACCACCACTGACGTCAGCCGATTCCACTCACCCACCACCCTCTGAGTGAAAAACTTACCCCTGACATCCCCCCTGTACCTACCCCCCAGCACCTTAAACCTGTGTCCTCTCGTAGCAACCATTTCAGCCCTTGGAAATAGCCTCTGAGAGTCCACCCTATCCAGACCCCTCAACATCTTGTAAACCTCTATCAGGTCACCTCTCATCCTTCGTCTCTCCAGGGAGAAGAGACCAAGCTCCCTCAACCTATCCTCATAAGGCATGCCCCCCAATCCAGGCAACATCCTTGTAAATCTCCTCTGCACCCTTTCAATGGCTTCAACATCTTTCCTGTAATGAGGTGACCAGAACTGCGCGCAGTACTCCAAGTGGGGTCTAACCAGGGTCCTATAAAGCTGCAGCATTATCTCCCGACTCCTAAACTCAATCCCTCGATTAATGAAGGCTAGTACGCCATACGCCTTCTTGACCGCATCCTCCACCTGCGAGGCCGATTTAAGAGTCCTATGGACCCGGACCCCAAGGTCCTTCTGATCCTCTACACTGCTAAGAATGGTACCCTTCATTTTATACTGCTGCTCCATCCCATTGGATCTGCCAAAATGGATCACTACACACTTATCCGGGTTGAAGTCCATCTGCCACTTCTCCGCCCAGTCTTGCATTCTATCTATGTCTCGCTGCAACTTCTGACATCCCTCCAAACTATCCACAACACCACCTACCTTGGTGTCGTCAGCAAACTTACCAACCCATCCCTCCACTTTCTCATCCAGGTCATTTATGAAAATGTGACAATAATAAATCAAATCAACAAAGAACAAAGAACAGTACAGCACAGGAACAGGCCCTTCGGCCCTCCAAGCCCATGCTGCTCCCTGGTCCAAACTAGACCATTCTTTTGTATCCCTCCATTCCCACTCCGTTCATATGGCTGTCTAGATAAGTCTCAAATGTTCCCAGTGTGTCCGCCTCCACCACCTTGCCCGGCAGCGCATTCCAGGCCCCCACCACCCTGTGTGTAAAATATGTCCTTCTGATATCCGTGTTAAACCTCCCCCCCCTCACCTTGAACCTATGACCCCTCGTGAACGTGACCACCGACCTGGGGAAAAGCTTCCCACCGTTCACCCTATCTATGCCTTTCATAATTTTATACACCTCTATTAGGTCACCCCTCATCCTCCGTCTTTCCAGTGAGAACAACCCCAGTTTACCCAATCTCTCCTCATAACCAAGCCCCTCCATACCAGGCAACATCCTGGTAAACCTCCTCTGTACTCTCTCCAAAGCCTCCAAAGAAAATCAAAGAGATTTTCCAGTCCTCTCTCCTGCTTTAAGTGTTTCCTTCAAGCATATCCCTGATAATAATCACACTGTGTTTTGGGTTGATTTTATTTTTGGTTGGAGGGGAGGTTCTACCTGTACCCTGGGACACATTCCTGGGTGGGGAAATGTGAGGATGTTTGTTTGAGTGGCAGGGAACCAAATAAATCTCCCACTCACAATCCCGAAACTCAGCCTGGTTTCCTCATCGAAACCTGGTGCGCGTTCCCGAGGAGTCTATAAATAGGTGAAGGTGGGGCAGGGGCCAGGTAGAAGGCATCTGGAGTTGGAACAGGAGTAGCAGACAACAAGAAAAGAAAGCCAGAGCAAGGACTTAGCTGCACGCCTGCTGGAACAAAGTTTGCCAAAAGTTTACTTTTTCCAGCTAAAAGTTTGGGGACAAGTGTCTGAAACAAGTCCGTTTCAGGTGTTTGGTGGATTTCGCTTCCCTGTTTCAGTCCTTGGTGGATTTCGCTTCCCTGTTTCAGGTGTTTGGTGCATTTCACTCCCCTCAGTTCCAGCCATGGCCAATTCGGGGCTACAGTTACTGGGCTTCACTCTCGCTTTGCTGGGTTTGGCAGCCCTGGTCGCCAGCACCATAATGCCCCAGTGGAAAATGTCCAGTTACGCCGGGGACAACATCATCACCGCCCAGGCTATCTACATGGGGCTGTGGATGAACTGTGTGTATCAGAGCACCGGGCAGATACAGTGCAAGGTGTACGACTCCATCCTGGCGTTGGGAGGTAGGTTTTCCACCTGATGTATTTATGTGCTGCGTATCTGCGCTTGTTTGTGTGTGTGTCTGTCTCTCTGTGTCGCTGTGTGTTTTTGTCTCTCTCTCTCCGTGTGTGTCTCTGTGGCTCCGTGTGTGTGTGTCTCTCTGGCTTGCTGTCCTCTCTGTGGCTCCCTCCGTGTGTATTGTCTCCCTGTGTGTGTCTGTGTCTGTCTCCCTGTGTGTGTCTGTGTCTGTGTCTGTCTCCCTGTGTGTGTTCCCCAGAAGACGGAACTAACTAGCAAATTCCCTCAATAATGTAGACTCCAAGATTTTGGAAGCATGTTTATCATTTCTTCTCAAGCTGTGTGTGTGTCCCTATACTCTGGGTTTGTGTGAGACTGTGTGTGTGTCCCTATACTCTGGGTTTGTGTGTGTGTGTCCCTATACTCTGGGTTTGTGTGTGTGTTTTTGTCCCTATACTCTGGGTTTGTGTGTGTGTTTTTGTCCCTATACTCTGGGTTTGTGTGTGTGAGACTGTGTGTGTGTGTGTGTGTTTTTGGTTGGGTTTAAATTGGTGATTAAAGTATTTCCTTTAAAGAGAGGATCTTTCCGGTGTTTTAGTCAGTGACCTCTCCGGCCAGCTCTGTGTTAAATCTCCCCTTTCCTGGTTGGATTGAAACAAAGCCACCGCCTCAAACTGGGCGCATTGGGATTAAAAACTTTCAGCCGGTTCCTGTACCAGGGGGAGGGGGAATTCAGCAACAGTGTGTGTGTGTGTGTCTCTGTCCTGATATACACTCCCTCAACTCTGGGCTGAGGTTATTGAGAAACCCTGTTGGGATTAATTCTGGGGCCACGATTATCATTGCCCTGGGAGCCATCTTGTGTGTGTGTGTGTGACCCTGTACTCTGGGTTTGTGTGTGTGTGACCCTGTACTCTGGGTTTGTGTGTGTGTGACCCTGTACTCTGGGTTTGTGTGTGTGTGACTCTGTACTCTGGGTTTGTGTGTGTGTGACCCTGTACTCTGGGTTTGTGTGTGTGTGACCCTGTACTCTGGGTTTGTGTGTGTGTGACCCTGTACTCTGGGTTTGTGTGTGTGTGAGCCTGTACTCTGGGTTTGTGTGTGTGTGAGCCTGTACTCTGGGTTTGTGTGTGTGCGACCCTGTACTCTGGGTTTGTGTGTGTGCGACCCTGTACTCTGGGTTTGTGTGTGTGTGACCCTGTACTCTGGGTTTGTGTGTGTGTGACCCTGTACTCTGGGTTTGTGTGTGTGTGACCCTGTACTCTGGGTTTGTGTGTGTGTGACCCTGTACTCTGGGTTTGTGTGTGTGTGACCCTGTACTCTGGGTTTGTGTGTGTGTGACCCTGTACTCTGGGTTTGTGTGTGTGTGACCCTGTACTCTGGGTTTGTGTGTGTGTGCCTGTACTCTGGGTTTGTGTGTGTGTGACCCTGTACTCTGGGTTTGTGCGTGTCTGTCCCTGTACTCTGGGTTTGTGCGTGTGTGACCCTGTACTCTGGGTTTGTGTGTGTGTGACCCTGTACTCTGGGTTTGTGTGTGTGTGACCCTGTACTCTGGGTTTGTGCGTGTCTGTCCCTGTACTCTGGGTTTGTGTGTGTGTGTCTGTGGCGTTATCTTATCTCACCAATGAAATTATAACACAAATATTGATAAACCCCCAGTTGTTTGATGTCTGATTAATTCTACAATCTGGCGATAAAAGAAGTCATAAACAGCATTGTTTGACTAAGATACCAGACAAGAGCGTGCGATCGGGCAGTGTTTACTGTAGAATGGGGCTGGGATTTCAGGATCTTCCCTGGGAGGAGGAGGCAGTGTGTGTGGGGTTGTACTGCTGTACACCTGAGGGGCAGTGGGAATAGATGGTGCCCTAGTTCTCACTGGGCCAAAGGGCAA
This sequence comes from Mustelus asterias, assembly GCF_964213995.1. NCBI lineage: Eukaryota > Metazoa > Chordata > Chondrichthyes > Carcharhiniformes > Triakidae > Mustelus > Mustelus asterias. The sequence goes on from NW_027590512.1 coordinate 214,406, forward strand.
CTCTTAGAGGGGGGGATGGGTTTGGTGTGAGCTAGGCCAATCGGGAGAATGTTCCATCTCCCCAGGGGGGGGGGGGGGTCTAGGGGAATCTATTTCCCGCTTTGATTGCAGCGCGGGAGAGATCCCCGTCCCACTCACGTGTGGGGTGGTGGGACTTGGGTAGTTTTCGCCATGTTGGCCCTATGGTGGGCAGGGGGAGTGCTGACATTCCCCGTGGCGTGTGGGTGGGTATCGGGCAAGAATCAGGCCATGGGATACATTGGGGAGAGTCCAGAACCTGGGGGTCACAGTCTGAGGATTCGGGGTAGACCATTTAGGATGGAGATGAGGAGACATTTCTTCACCCAGAGAGTGGTGAGTCTGTGGAATTCATTACCACAGGAAGTAGTTGATGCCAAAACATTGAGTGTATTCAAGAGGCGGCTGGATATAGCACTTGGGGCGAACGGGGTCAAAGGTTATGGGGAGAATCTGGATTAGGCTATTGAGTTGTCTGATCAGCCATGATGGTGATGACTGGTGGAAGGAGAGAGATTGGGCACCTAACTTGGGGTGGATGGGCACATGGTGCCCCTGTTCTACCTTGGGGCACTTATCAATTGGTTCATTGGGGTGTTGCCCACTCTCAGTTAAACCACCCTCTAACCAACCCCCTCCCTCGCTCGCTCCAACCAATCTGGATGAGTCACGGTACCGGTGGTTGGTTCGAGACCTGGTGCCACCCAATCACGGGCAGGGATGTGTTTGACTCTCTCGACATGAAGAGTTACTCTCCGAGGGGATGGTGGGGAGAGATCGGACCCAATGCCCCCCCCCCCCCTCAATTCCTGACATTGGGATAATGTTACTACCACATTGGGGTTCCCCCGCTCCCTCCCCTTATCCCTGTTGGGAATCCGAATCTCAAACTTCCCACCCGCCATCATCTTGTTCGCTTCCCAGACGCCGGTATTGACAACAAATGTATTGCCCATCCGTGGAGAGGGTGGTGGCAAGGGCACACTCCCCCCACCACTGGGTGGCTTGCTGGGGTCTGGAGTCCCGTTTGGGCCAGCCCGGGTCAGGGTGGCGGATTTCCGACTCGGGTGGCGAAGAGGAGAAGAAAGAGAGAAAGGCCACTAGTGAACTCCCAGATGGAAAATTCCGGAAGTTTTGCAATCGCTGCCGATGAGATGGGCGGCACAGTGGGTTAGCACTGCTGCCCCACAGCGCCAGGGACCCGGGTTCGATTCCCAGCTCGGGTCACTGTGCGGAGTCTGCACGTTCTCCCCGTGTCTGCGTGGGTTTCCTCCGGGTGCTCCGGTTTCCTCCCGCAGTCCGAAAGGCATGCTGGTTAGGTGGATTGGCCATGCTAAATTGCCCCTTAGTGTCAGGGGGACGAGCAAGGGTAAATAAATAGGGTTATGGGGATAGGGCCTGGGTGGGATTGTGGTCGGTGCAGACTCGATGGGCCGAGTGGCCTCCTTCTGCACTGTAGGGTTTCTATGATTCCATACACGTGACTCCAGCCCCACAGCCAATGTGGGGTTGACTCTTAACTGTCCTCTGAAATGGCCGAGTGAGACACTCAGTTCAAGGGTGATGAGGGATGGGCAATGAATGCTGGGCCCAGTCACTGTCTGCGTGGAGTTTGTACATTCAACCCGTGTCTGCGTGGGTTTCCTCCGGTTTCCTCCCAGTCGGATTGGCCATGCTTAAATTGCCCCTGACTATCCAAAGATGTGCGGGTCAGGGGGATTAGTGGGGTAAATGTGTGGCCTTCCAACAACGTGGGGTGAAGGTCTGAGTAAGATGGGTTTTTTTTCTTTGGAGAGTTGGTGCAGACTCAAATGGGCCGAATGGCCTCCTGCACCGTAGGGATTGTATCGTTGCTGAGACTGGGGGTGTGAAGGGCAGAGTAGGAATTGAGATATCCACTCCATCTGACGAAGGAGCAGCGCTCCGAAAGCTTATGGTATTTGCTACCAAATAAACCTGTTGGACTTTAACCTGGTGTTTGTGAGACTTCTTACTGGGGTAGGAATTGCCAGGGTTGGGGTCAGTGCAGGGGACAACAGAGTGTTGAGTGAGTGAGGTACCGTTGGAGGGAGGGAGCAGCAAGTGTCGGAGGGGGTGTGAGGGAGGTGCAGTTGGAGGGGGTGAGTAGGGCTGTGGGAGGGTATAGAGGAGGCAGAGTAGAAGGCGGTGGGGGTTCCAGGAGGCTGTCTGTCTCTGGATAATATTGAGTTGGCCGCCATTCTTTTCCTTCCGGCCTCTCGTGTTTCTGAGCACAGAGGGCAGTGGGAAAATGCAAATGGCCGAGGAGGTGGTGGAAGGGGGGGGGAGGGGGTGAAATCTGAGTGAGCTGAAGAAGAGAACTTTCCGGTTCGGGCTGGTATTGGCCACACCTTTGTGAAACCAGGAAGCTGTTCTCGTTTCCACCGCAGGTGGCTGAGAGTCCCTGTGTCATAGAAATCATAGAAACCCTACAGTGCAGAAAGAGGCCACTCGGCCCATCGAGTCTGCACCGACCACAATCCCACCCAGGCCCTACCCCCATATCCCTACATATTTTACCCACTAATCCCTCTAACCTACGCATCTCAGGACACTAAGGGGCAATTTTAGCACGGCCAATCAACCTAACCCGCACATCTTTGGACTGTGGGAGGAAACCGGAGCACCCGGAGGAAACCCACGCAGACACGAGGAGAATGTGCAAACTCCACACAGATAGTGACCCAAGCCGGGAATCGAACCCGGGTCCCTGGAGCTGTGAAGCAGCAGTGCTAACCCACTGTGCCACCGTGCTGCCTGCTACCGTGCTGCACCGTGTGGGTGCGTCTGTCTCCCCGTGGGTGGGTGTGGGTGCGTCTGTCTCCCCGTGGGTGGGTGTGGGTGTATCTGTCTCCCAGTGTGTGCATCTCCCTCTGTGTCCCTCTGTGTGGGGGGGAAGGGGGAGAAACCTCTTCTATTTTTATCATTATCCACTTCTGCGTTCTGTCTGAAATCTGTCGCCTGTACCCCACCCCCCTAATCATAGAATCCCTGCAGCGCAGAAGGAGGCCATTCAGCCCATCGCGTCCGCACTGACCACAATCCCACCCAGGCCCTATTTCTGTAACCCCACATATTCACCCTGCTAATCACCCTGACACCAAGGGACAATTTATCACGGCCAATCCACCCAACCCGCACATCTTTGGACTGTGGGAGGAAACCGGAGCACCCGGAGGAAACCCACGCAGACACAGGGGTGGGGAGAATATGCAAATTCCCCCCCCTCCCCACAGACCCCTGCTTGTGTATCTACCCCATCCCGTTTTTCTTCCCTGCCTTAACACCACTCAGCAGCAGAGTGTGTCCTGGCACTTGGAGGAGGCCATTCGGCCCATTGCCTTGTCTGGAGCAGCTCCCCGATCACTCCGCCTTTTCCTGACGTGGCAGAGTGGCTTTCCTCCGGGCGGAATTGCTCCTCCACCTTAACCCGCACCTCTTTGGACACGAAGGGGCAATTTAGCACCCAGTTTTGGGCAAGTGGATGGGGGAGGGCAGTAGGGAGGAGGAGTTGAGTTCCCCCCCAACCTCGGGGCAATCCTTGATCAATATTTACCCCGCAACCAAGACCACGTTTGTTCTTTAAAAAAAAAGATAAAAAACCTTCAACAATGTTTGGATAATTGTCTATGGGATCTTGCTGTGCGGTGTCTGCATTGCTTCCTCCGTTACACATCTGGGGAGGAGAGTGGTGGGGTGGGGACAGTTCCTTATTGGCAGTGTAACGTTTTAGGACCTCCCTGGGGTTGTAGCTCCCATTCTGACCCCTCTAGATCCCACCCCCCCGTCCCCAGTTGTCTGTCTCATTGCGACATTGCGAATGTAATCTGTAACTAACCGATAGACCGTGACCACAAGTTTCACTGCCGTTTCTCCCACACCAGTGACCTTTCTTTTTGGCTGTCTCCAACCCTGGCCCAGGGGCTGTCTTGGAGCTTGAGGAATGCAAGGCCGTTTCGCCCCGCCTGCCTGTACCCACGCTGTGACAGAGAGGGCGTTTCATGACTTTTCCCAAAGCCTGACGCGTCCCCCAAGCCTCCCACCACCAGCGAGGCCTCTTTAAAGTGTTAAGGCCCCCCCCCCCCCCCCCCCCCCCCCTGCCCTTCCCCTTCCTCGCTTTGAAACCATTGCAGTACAGGGAGGCCGTTCGGTCCATCTAACCCAAGATCTCCCCTCCAGGGGTTAAACTACAAGGGCACATTGCACAGTAGGGTGGCAAGGTGGTTGGCACTCGCAGCACCAGGGACTCGGGTTCAATTTCACCCTCGGGTCACTCTGTGGAGTTTGCACCTTCTCTCCATGTCCCAGGTGCACGGTTTCTTCCCACACCCCAAAGATGTGCAGGTTAGGTGGATTGGCCGTGCTAAATTGTCCCTGAGTGCCCAAAGATGTGTAGGTTAGGGGGATTGGCCATGCTAAATTGCCCCTGAGTGCCCAAAGATGTGTAGGTTGGGTGGATTGGCCATGCTAAATTGCCCCTTAGTGCCCAAAGATGTGCAGGTTAGGTGGATTGGCCGTGCTAAATTGTCCCTGAGTGCCCAAAGATGTGTAGGTTAGGGGGATTGGCCATGCTAAATTGCCCCTGAGTGCCCAAAGATGTGTAGGTTGGGTGGATTGGCCATGCTAAATTGCCCCTTAGTGCCCAAAGATGTGCAGGTTGGGTGGATTGGCTATGCTAAATTGCCCCTGAGTGCCCAAAGATGTGCAGGTTGGGTGGATTGGCCATGCTAAATTGCCCCTGAGTGCCCAAAGATGTGCAGGTTAGGGGGATTGGCCATGCTAAATTGCTCCTTAGTGTCCAAAGATGTGTAGGTTGGGTTGATTGGCCATGCTAAATTGCCCCTGAGTGCCCAAAGATGTGTAGGTTGGGTGGATTGGCCATGCTAAATTGTCCCTGAGTGCCCAAAGATGTGTAGGTTGGGTGGATTGGCCGTGCTAAATTGTCCCTGAGTGCCCAAAGATGTGCAGGTTAGGGGGATTGGCCATGCTAAATTGCCCCTTAGTGTCCAAAGATGTGTAGGTTAGGGGGATTGGCCATGCTAAATTGCTCCTTAGTGTCCAAAGATGTGTAGGTTGGGTTGATTGGCCATGCTAAATTGCCCCTGAGTGTCCAAAGATGTGTAGGTGAGGGGGATTGGCCATGCTAAATTGCCCCTTCATGTCCAAAGATGTGTAGGTGAGGGGGATTGGCCATGCTAAATTGCCCCTTAGTGTCCAAAGATGTGTAGGTTAGGTGGATTGGCCATGCTAAATTGCCCCTTAGTATCAGGGGATTAGCTGGGTAAATACATGGAGTTATGAGGATAGGGTGGGATTGTGGTCGGTGCAGTCTCGATGGGCCAAATGGCCTCCTTCTGCACTGTAGGGATTGAGTATTCCCTTGATCACTGGGGAGGCTGATCTAATTGAGGTGTTTAAGGTGATTCAAGGATTTGATGGAGTCGGGAGAGAGACTATTTCATCAAGTGTGTTTTGGGGGGAGGGCAGGTGGAGAGAAAGGGGCAGAATGGGGGGGGGGGGCAGAAACGTTGAGTGGGAATCCGGAACCTTCCCCCGCAAGCACCTGGGGTAGGGGGGCAATTGGAAATTTTCGAAACGGAGAATGAAAGTGATAAACTGGGGTTGAGGTGCTGATAGTATGGTGGAATGGGCTGAATGGCCTCATCCTAAAGGAAAGGGGTTTGTGCTAGACTTTGGGGGGTGTGGGGCATGGTGGGGGAAGGAACTTTGACGTGGGATTGGCAGGGTGGGTTGAGTTGGGGGTTCCCCAATGTCTGTTGGGTTGACATTCTAACCTTTTCCCCATTCTCTCTCTCTACAGCCTCGCTTCAAGCCACCCGTGCCCTGATGGTAGTGGGCATTGTGGTCGGGGTCCTGGCAGTGGGCATCAGCACAGTGGGCATGAAGTGCACCAAGTGTGGTGGCGATGACAAGGTCAAGAAGTCCCGCATTGCCATGGGTGGCGGCATCGCCTTTATCTTGGCAGGTGAGTTCGCTGGGGGTAAATCCCCATTCTGAGGGGGTTCCCGCGGTGTGGGTCTGACTGCGACAGTGGCAACCCTGGAACCTCCGGGAGGGAGAAAGGGGTGGTGGGTGTGATTGGAGCGAGGGGGTGGGAGTATGAGCATCAGTTAGGATTGCTGTGCCTGGGTGTGGGGGGTGAGGGCAGAATCTATGGAGGTCCCAAGCCTTTTGAAGTTTATTTCCCTCCTCAAAAACTGGGCTGGTCCCGAATCCAACATCCCCTCAATTTTTAAACTTCTCACCCCTCTTAAATCCTTCCATGGCATCACCCACCTCACCTCATCTCTGTAACTTCCTCCAGCCCCCTACACCCCTCCCTATCTCTGTAACTTCCTCCAGCCCCCTACACCCCTCCCTATCTCTGTAACTTCCTCCAGCCCCCTACACCCCATCCCCCCCTCTCTGTATTCTCCCCCAGCCCCTATGCCCCTCCCTATCTCTGTAACCTCCTCCAGCCCCTACACCCCCTCCCTATCTCTGTAACCTCCTCCAGCCCCTACACCCCCTCCCTATCTCTGTAACTTCCTCCAGCCCCCTACACCCCTCCCTATCTCTGTAACCCCCTCCAGCCCCTCCACCCCTCCCTATCTCTGTAACCTCCTCCAGCCCCTCCACCCCTCCCTATCTCTGTAACCTCCTCCAACCCCCTACACACCTCCGCATCTCTGTAACCTCCAGCTCCCTACACCCCTCCCTATCTCTGTAACCCCCTCCAGCCCCTCCACCCCTCCCTATCTCTGTAACCTCCTCCAGCCCCAACACCCCTCCCTATCTCTGTAACCTCCTCCAGCCCCTACACCCCTCCCTATCTCTGTAACCTCCTCCAGCCCCTACACCCCCTCCCTATCTCTGTAACTTCCTCCAGCCCCCTACACCCCTCCCTATCTCTGTAACCACCTCCAGCCCCTCCCTATCTCTGTAACCTCCTCCAACCCCCTACACACCTCCGCATCTCTGTAACCTCCAGCTCCCTACACCCCTCCCTATCTCTGTAACCTTCTCCAGCCTCTACACCCCCTCCCTATCTCTAACCTCCTCCAGCCCCTCCACCCCTCCCTATCTCTGTAACCTCCTCCAGCCCCTACAACCCTCCCTACTTCTGTAACCTCCTCCAGCCCCTACACCCCCTCCCTATCTCTAACCTCCTCCAGCCCCTACAACCCTCCCTACTTCTGTAACCTCCTCCAGCCCCTACACCCCCTCCCTATCTCTAACCTCCTCCAGCCCCTACAACCCTCCCTACTTCTGTAACCTCCTCCAGCCCCTACACCCCCTCCCTATCTCTAACCTCCTCCAGCCCCTACAACCCTCCCTACTTCTGTAACCTCCTTCAGCCCCTACACCCCCTCCCTATCACTGTAACCACCTCCAGTCCCCTACACACCTCCGCATCTCTGTAACCTCCAGCTCCCTACACCCCTCCCTATCTCTGTAACCTTCTCCAGCCCCTACACCCCCTCCCGAACTCTAACCTCCTCCAGCCCCTACAACCCTCCCTACTTCTGTAACCTTCTCCAGCCTCTACACCCCTTCCCTATCTCTGCAACCTCCTCCAACTCTTCCTATCGCTGCTCCTCCAGCCTTGACACTCCCTTCCGATCGCTGTAACCTGCCATCCCTCCATCCTTGGCTTTCAGCTGGCTTGGGGGGCGGGGGGGGATTCCATCCCTAAGCCACCTCCCTCTCACCCTGAATGTCACCTTGCACCGGTTTTTGACTGTGTCCCTGTGTCAGTTGGAAATGTTTTGGGTGGATTAATGGAAGGCTGTGTAATAAATTCCAGTCCAGGGCGGACACCTCCTGTGACTCTAACCTCAACTGTCCAGGTTCAACTTGTTGTTTAACCATTAATTTCCACCCCCCTCTCTCTCTCTCTCTACAGGTCTCTGTGCGCTGATTGGTGCATCTTGGTTCGGGAATCAGATTGTTCGAGAGTTCTATGACCCACTCAAACCGGTTAACACAAAGTAATTATTCTCTCCGATTCTCTTCGGGTGGGGGGAAGGGGGACAGTTAGCGACAGGTTAACTGCACCACGTTGGGATAACTCCTTAAATTCGTAAACAGTTTGTAATTGGCCTGTGGGCTTTGCGATACCGTGCTAACTGGTAGTTGTGGAACCAGTTTCTGATCTTAACCCACCCACTGGCTGTCTGCCTGATACAATTGCTGAGTTAATAAGGCGTTTACCACTGTACCCCAGTGTTATACAGCGACAGACACGTCCCCACCAGTACTGTACCCCAGTGTTATACAGCGACAGACTCGTCCCCACCAGTACTGTACCCCAGTGTTATACAGCGACAGACCCGTCCCCACCAGTACTGTACTCCAGTGTTATACAGCGACAGACCCGTCCCCACCAGTACTGTACCCCAGTGTTATACAGCGACAGACTCGTCCCCACCAGTACTGTACCCCAGTGTTATACAGCGACAGACACGTCCCCACCAGTACTGTACCCCAGTGTTATACAGCGACAGACACGTCCCCACCAGTACTGTACTCCAGTGTTATACAGTGACAGACCCGTCCCCACCAGTACTGTACCCCAGTGTTACACAGTGACAGACCCGTCCCCACCAGTACTGTACCCCAGTGTTATACAGTGACAGACCCGTCCCCACCAGTACTGTACCCCAGTGTTATACAGTGACAGACCCGTCCCCACCAGTACTGTACCCCAGTGTTATACAGTGACAGACCCATCCCCACCAGTACTGTACCCCAGTGTTATACAGTGACAGACCCGTCCCCACCAGTACTGTACCCCCAGTGTTATACAGTGACAGACCCGTCCCCACCAGTACTGTACCCCAGTGTTATACAGTGACAGACCCGTCCCCACCAGTACTGTACCCCCAGTGTTATACAGTGACAGACCCGTCCCCACCAGTACTGTACCCCAGTGTTATACAGCGACAGACCCATCCCCACCAGTACTGTACCCCAGTGTTACACAGTGACAGACCCGTCCCCACCAGTACTGTACCCCAGTGTTATACAGTGACAGACCCGTCCCCACCAGTACTGTACCCCAGTGTTATACAGCGACAGACCCGTCCCCACCAGTACTGTACCCCAGTGTTATACAGCGACAGACCCGTCCCCACCAGTACTGTACCCCAGTGTTATACAGCGACAGACCCGTCCCCACCAGTACTGTACCCCAGTGTTATACAGCGACAGACCCGTCCCCACCAGTACTGTACCCCAGTGTTATACAGCGACAGACCCGTCCCCACCAGTACTGTACCCCAGTGTTATACAGCGACAGACCCGTCCCCACCAGTACTGTACCCCAGTGTTATACAGCGACAGACCCGTCCCCACCAGTACTGTACCCCAGTGTTATACAGCGACAGACCCGTCCCCACCAGTACTGTACCCCAGTGTTATACAGCGACAGACCCGTCCCCACCAGTACTGTACCCCAGTGTTATACAGTGACAGACCCGTCCCCACCAGTACTGTATCCAGGTGTTATAGAGCGACAGACCCGTCCCCACCAGTACTGTACCCCAGTGTTATACAGTGACAGACCCGTCCCCACCAGTACTGTACCCCAGTGTTATACAGCGACAGACCCATCCCCACCAGTACTGTACCCCAGTGTTATACAGTGACAGTCCCGTCCCCACCAGTACTGTACCCCAGTGTTATACAGAGACAGACCCGTCCCCACCAGTACTGTACCCCAGTGTTATACAGTGACAGTCCCGTCCCCACCAGTACTGTACCCCAGTGTTATACAGTGACAGACCTGTCCCCACCAGTACTGTACCCCAGTGTTATACCGTGACAGACCCGTCCCCACCAGTACTGTACCCCAGTGTCATACATTGACAGACCCATCCCCACCAGTACTGTACCCCAGTGTTATACAGAGACAGACCCGTTCCCACCAGTACTGTACCCCAGTGTTGCACAGTGACAGACCCGTCCCCACCAGTACTGTACCCCAGTGTTATACAGCGACAGACCCGTCCCCACCAGTACTGTACCCCAGTGTTATACAGCGACAGACCCGTCCCCACCAGTACTGTCTCCCAGTGTTATACAGTGACAGTCCCGTCCCCACCAGTACTGTACCCCAGTGTTATACAGTGACAGACCCGTCCCCACCAGTACTGTACCCCAGTGTTATACAGTGACAGACCCGTCCCCACCAGTACTGTACCCCAGTGTTATACAGTGACAGACCTGTCCCCACCAGCACTGTACCCCAGTGTTATACCGTGACAGACCCGTCCCCACCAGTACTGTACCCCAGTGTCATACATTGACAGACCCATCCCCACCAGTACTGTACCCCAGTGTTATACAGTGACAGACCCATCCCCACCAGTACTGTACCCCAGTGTTACACAGTGACAGACCCGTCCCCACCAGTACTGTACCCCAGTGTTATACAGCGACAGACCCGTCCCCACCAGTACTGTACACCAGTGTTATACAGAGACAGACCCGTCCCCACCAGTACTGTACCCCAGTGTTATACAGCGACAGACCCGTCCCCACCAGTACTGTACCCCAGTGTTATACAGAGACAGACCCGTCCCCACCAGTACTGTACCCCAGTGTTATACAGCGACAGACCTGTCCCCACCAGTACTGTACCCCAGTGTTATAAAGTGACAGTCCCGTCCCCACCAGTACTGTACCCCAGTGTTATACAGAGACAGACCCGTCCCCACCAGTACTGTACCCCAGTGTTACACAGTGACAGACCCGTCCCCACCGGTACTGTACCCCAGTGTTATACAGCGACAGACCCGTCCCCACCAGTACTGTACCCCAGTGTTATACAGCGACAGACCCGTCCCCACCAGTACTGTCTCCCAGTGTTATACAGTGACAGTCCCGTCCTCACCAGTACTGTACCCCAGTGTTATACAGCGACAGACCCGTCCCCACCAGTACTGTACCCCAGTGTTATACAGCGACAGACCCGTCCCCACCAGTACTGTCTCCCAGTGTTATACAGTGACAGACCCGTCCCCACCAGTACTGTACCCCAGTGTTATACAGTGACAGACCTGTCCCCACCAGTACTGTATCCCAGTGTTATACAGTGACAGACCTGTCCCCACCAGTACTGTACCCCAGTGTTATACAGCGACAGACCCGTCCCCACCAGTACTGTACCCCAGTGTTGTACAGCGACAGACCCATCCCCACCAGTACTGTACCCCAGTGTTATACAGCGACAGACCCGTCCCCACCAGTACTGTACCCCAGTGTTATACAGAGACAGACCCGTCCCCACCAGTACTGTACCCCAGTGTTATACAGTGACAGACCCGTCCCCACCAGTACTGTACCCCAGTGTTATACAGTGACAGACCCGTCCCCACCAGTACTGTACCCCAGTGTTATACAGTGACAGACCCGTCCCCACCAGTACTGTACCCCAGTGTTATACAGTGACAGACCTGTCCCCACCAGTACTGTACCCCAGTGTTATACCGTGACAGACCCGTCCCCACCAGTACTGTACCCCAGTGTTATACAGCGACAGACCCATCCCCACCAGTACTGTATCCAGGTGTTATACAGCGACAGACCCGTCCCCACCAGTACTATACCCCAGTGTTACACAGCGACAGACCCGTCCCCACCAGTACTGTACCCCAGTGTTATACAGAGACAGACCCGTCCCCACCAGTACTGTCTCCCAGTGTTATACAGTGACAGACCCATCTCCGCCAGTACTGTCCCCCAGTGTTACACAGTGACAGACCCGTCCCCACCAGTACTGTATCCAGGTGTTATACAGCGACAGACCCGTCCCCACCAGTACTGTCTCCCAGTGTTATACAGTGACAGTCCCGTCCCCACCAGTACTGTACCCCAGTGTTATACAGTGACAGACCTGTCCCCACCAGTACTGTACCCCAGTGTTATACAGCGACAGACCTGTCCCCACCAGTACTGTACCCCAGTGTTATACAGTGACAGACCCGTCCCCACCAGTACTGTCTCCCAGTGTTACACAGTGACAGACCCGTCCCCACCAGTACTGTACCCCAGTGTTATACAGTGACAGACCCGTCCCCACCAGTACTGTACCACAGTGTTATACAGTGACAGACCCGTCCCCACCAGTACTGTACCACAGTGTTATACAGCGACAGACCCGTCCCCACCAGTACTGTACCCCAGTGTTATACAGAGACAGACCCGTCCCCACCAGTACTGTACCCCAGTGTTATACAGTGACAGACCCGTCCCCACCAGTACTGTACCCCAGTGTTATACAGTGACAGACCCGTCCCCACCAGTACTGTACCCCCAGTGTTATACAGTGACAGACCCGTCCCCACCAGTACTGTACCCCAGTGTTATACAGTGACAGACCCGTCCCCACCAGTACTGTACCCCCAGTGTTATACAGTGACAGACCCGTCCCCACCAGTACTGTACCCCAGTGTTATACAGCGACAGACCCATCCCCACCAGTACTGTACCCCAGTGTTACACAGTGACAGACCCGTCCCCACCAGTACTGTACCCCAGTGTTATACAGTGACAGACCCGTCCCCACCAGTACTGTACCCCAGTGTTATACAGCGACAGACCCGTCCCCACCAGTACTGTACCCCAGTGTTATACAGCGACAGACCCGTCCCCACCAGTACTGTACCCCAGTGTTATACAGCGACAGACCCGTCCCCACCAGTACTGTACCCCAGTGTTATACAGCGACAGACCCGTCCCCACCAGTACTGTACCCCAGTGTTATACAGCGACAGACCCGTCCCCACCAGTACTGTACCCCAGTGTTATACAGCGACAGACCCGTCCCCACCAGTACTGTACCCCAGTGTTATACAGCGACAGACCCGTCCCCACCAGTACTGTACCCCAGTGTTATACAGCGACAGACCCGTCCCCACCAGTACTGTACCCCAGTGTTATACAGCGACAGACCCGTCCCCACCAGTACTGTACCCCAGTGTTATACAGTGACAGACCCGTCCCCACCAGTACTGTATCCAGGTGTTATAGAGCGACAGACCCGTCCCCACCAGTACTGTACCCCAGTGTTATACAGTGACAGACCCGTCCCCACCAGTACTGTACCCCAGTGTTATACAGCGACAGACCCATCCCCACCAGTACTGTACCCCAGTGTTATACAGTGACAGTCCCGTCCCCACCAGTACTGTACCCCAGTGTTATACAGAGACAGACCCGTCCCCACCAGTACTGTACCCCAGTGTTATACAGTGACAGTCCCGTCCCCACCAGTACTGTACCCCAGTGTTATACAGTGACAGACCTGTCCCCACCAGTACTGTACCCCAGTGTTATACCGTGACAGACCCGTCCCCACCAGTACTGTACCCCAGTGTCATACATTGACAGACCCATCCCCACCAGTACTGTACCCCAGTGTTATACAGAGACAGACCCGTTCCCACCAGTACTGTACCCCAGTGTTACACAGTGACAGACCCGTCCCCACCAGTACTGTACCCCAGTGTTATACAGCGACAGACCCGTCCCCACCAGTACTGTACCCCAGTGTTATACAGCGACAGACCCGTCCCCACCAGTACTGTCTCCCAGTGTTATACAGTGACAGTCCCGTCCCCACCAGTACTGTACCCCAGTGTTATACAGTGACAGACCCGTCCCCACCAGTACTGTACCCCAGTGTTATACAGTGACAGACCCGTCCCCACCAGTACTGTACCCCAGTGTTATACAGTGACAGACCTGTCCCCACCAGCACTGTACCCCAGTGTTATACCGTGACAGACCCGTCCCCACCAGTACTGTACCCCAGTGTCATACATTGACAGACCCATCCCCACCAGTACTGTACCCCAGTGTTATACAGTGACAGACCCATCCCCACCAGTACTGTACCCCAGTGTTACACAGTGACAGACCCGTCCCCACCAGTACTGTACCCCAGTGTTATACAGCGACAGACCCGTCCCCACCAGTACTGTACACCAGTGTTATACAGAGACAGACCCGTCCCCACCAGTACTGTACCCCAGTGTTATACAGCGACAGACCCGTCCCCACCAGTACTGTACCCCAGTGTTATACAGAGACAGACCCGTCCCCACCAGTACTGTACCCCAGTGTTATACAGCGACAGACCTGTCCCCACCAGTACTGTACCCCAGTGTTATACAGTGACAGTCCCGTCCCCACCAGTACTGTACCCCAGTGTTATACAGAGACAGACCCGTCCCCACCAGTACTGTACCCCAGTGTTACACAGTGACAGACCCGTCCCCACCGGTACTGTACCCCAGTGTTATACAGCGACAGACCCGTCCCCACCAGTACTGTACCCCAGTGTTATACAGCGACAGACCCGTCCCCACCAGTACTGTCTCCCAGTGTTATACAGTGACAGTCCCGTCCTCACCAGTACTGTACCCCAGTGTTATACAGCGACAGACCCGTCCCCACCAGTACTGTACCCCAGTGTTATACAGCGACAGACCCGTCCCCACCAGTACTGTCTCCCAGTGTTATACAGTGACAGACCCGTCCCCACCAGTACTGTACCCCAGTGTTATACAGTGACAGACCTGTCCCCACCAGTACTGTATCCCAGTGTTATACAGTGACAGACCTGTCCCCACCAGTACTGTACCCCAGTGTTATACAGCGACAGACCCGTCCCCACCAGTACTGTACCCCAGTGTTGTACAGCGACAGACCCATCCCCACCAGTACTGTACCCCAGTGTTATACAGCGACAGACCCGTCCCCACCAGTACTGTACCCCAGTGTTATACAGAGACAGACCCGTCCCCACCAGTACTGTACCCCAGTGTTATACAGTGACAGACCCGTCCCCACCAGTACTGTACCCCAGTGTTATACAGTGACAGACCCGTCCCCACCAGTACTGTACCCCAGTGTTATACAGTGACAGACCCGTCCCCACCAGTACTGTACCCCAGTGTTATACAGTGACAGACCTGTCCCCACCAGTACTGTACCCCAGTGTTATACCGTGACAGACCCGTCCCCACCAGTACTGTACCCCAGTGTTATACAGCGACAGACCCATCCCCACCAGTACTGTATCCAGGTGTTATACAGCGACAGACCCGTCCCCACCAGTACTATACCCCAGTGTTACACAGCGACAGACCCGTCCCCACCAGTACTGTACCCCAGTGTTATACAGAGACAGACCCGTCCCCACCAGTACTGTCTCCCAGTGTTATACAGTGACAGACCCATCTCCGCCAGTACTGTCCCCCAGTGTTACACAGTGACAGACCCGTCCCCACCAGTACTGTATCCAGGTGTTATACAGCGACAGACCCGTCCCCACCAGTACTGTCTCCCAGTGTTATACAGTGACAGTCCCGTCCCCACCAGTACTGTACCCCAGTGTTATACAGTGACAGACCTGTCCCCACCAGTACTGTACCCCAGTGTTATACAGCGACAGACCCGTCCCCACCAGTACTGTACCCCAGTGTTGTACAGCGACAGACCCATCCCCACCAGTACTGTACCCCAGTGTTATACAGCGACAGACCCGTCCCCACCAGTACTGTACCCCAGTGTTATACAGAGACAGACCCGTCCCCACCAGTACTGTACCCCAGTGTTATACAGTGACTGACCCGTCCCCACCAGTACTGTACCCCAGTGTTATACAGTGACAGACCCGTCCCCACCAGTACTGTACCCCAGTGTTATACAGTGACAGACCCGTCCCCACCAGTACTGTACCCCAGTGTTATACAGTGACAGACCCGTCCCCACCAGTACTGTACCCCAGTGTTATACAGTGACAGACCCGTCCCCACCAGTACTGTACCCCAGTGTTATACAGCGACAGACCCGTCCCCACCAGTACTGTACCCCAGTGTTATACAGCGACAGACCCATCCCCACCAGTACTGTACCCCAGTGTTATACAGTGACAGACCCGTCCCCACCAGTACTGTACCGCAGTGTTATACAGTGACAGACCCGTCCCCACCAGTACTATACCCCAGTGTTATACAGCGACAGACCCGTCCCCACCAGTACTATACCCCAGTGTTATACAGCGACAGACCCATCCCCACCAGTACTGTATCCAGGTGTTATACAGCGACAGACCCGTCCCCGCCAGTACTATACCCCAGTGTTATACAGCGACAGACCCGTCCCCACCAGTACTGTACCCCAGTGTTATACAGAGACAGACCCGTCCCCACCAGTACTGTACCCCAGTGTTATACAGTGACAGACCCATCTCCGCCAGTACTGTCCCCCAGTGTTACACAGTGACAGACCCGTCCCCACCAGTACTGTATCCAGGTGTTATACAGCGACAGACCCGTCCCCACCAGTACTATACCCCAGTGTTATACAGCGACAGACCCGTCTCCACCAGTACTGTACCCCAGTGTTATACAGTGACAGACCCGTCCCCACCAGTACTGTACCCCAGTGTTATACAGTGACAGACCCGTCCCCACCAGTACTGTACCCCAGTGTTATACAGTGACAGACCCGTCCCCACCAGTACTATACCCCAGTGTTATACAGCGACAGACCCGTCTCCACCAGTACTGTACCCCAGTGTTATACAGTGACAGTCCCGTCCCCACCAGTACTGTACCCCAGTGTTATACAGTGACAGACCCGTCCCCACCAGTACTGTGCCCCAGTGTTATACAGTGACAGACCTGTCCCCACCAGTACTGTACCCCAGTGTTACACAGTGACAGACCCGTCCCCACCAGTACTGTACCCGAGTGTTATACAGCGACAGACCCGTCCCCACCAGTTCTGTACCCCAGTGTTATCGAGTGATAGATTATTGATGGATATGGGAGTTAAAGGTGTCTGGGACTAGGTGGGAAGTCCATCTGATCTAATGGAATGGCGGGGCACGCTCAAGGGGCAAGTCCTTGTTGTGCAATCTAACCCTCCGGTTTTTTTCCTTTGCATAGGTACGAGTTTGGATCCGCCATCTTTGTGAACTGGGCGGCGGCCGCGCTCATTCTGATTGGCGGTGGAATGCTGAGTTGCTCCTGTCCCAAGAAAGACAACTACTCCCGTGCTTACCCGAAATCCAAGGCCCGATCCAAGCCTCCCAGCAGTAACAAGGAGTTTGTGTGAATCCTCCCAGGAGGGGGTGAAGTGGGTTTGCCATGCTGCCGGCAATAGTGATCACAACATTGTTTTTTTTTAGAACCCTTCACTGAAGGAACAAAGCCAGTGACGGGTGAACAGGAGGGAGGAAAATTGGGAGTTTTGACTAGGAGCGTGTAAATTTCAGCTTGCCATTATTTTTAAATGAGTAACATGTGCGTTTATGATTTGTACCGTTGTTTAAATGCTTTCCACATCTTAAAACTGTAAAGGGGTGGGGGGAAGGAGCAGTATTTGGACTGGTCGCGTTTAACAACAGTGAGGTTGCTTTTCACTGGATGTCAAACACAAGGCAACTCGAAACCAATCTTATTTTTAATTTAAATCGATGTCCTCGTATTTCAGGTGGTCTGTGTTCTGGCATCCCTGCGGTTTATAGGATAATTGGGGGGCGGGGTGGGATTAAATTGCAATGTGCTGCCTTTTGGATTTACTCAAGAGATTCCAGCACGGGCAATATTTTTAAAACAGGGCCTTGGTTTTATGGATATTATCCACTATTGTGTGAGGGAATTTAAAAAAAACAATATTAACATCCTTTTAGTTGGGTTGCCTTGAGTGTTGGAATCTTTTACTCTGGAGTTGGGCGAGAGATTTCTGAGTTGTACTTTGTTTGTTTGTTGCCTTCTAGATCACTGACCTGCCCCGCTCCCCCGCCCCAACCTCCCTCCCTCCCTCCACGTTCGTCCTTCTGAAAGTCCGAGCGAGTTGATATTTCTCTCCCCCCTACCCCCACTTTGGGGAGGGGGGGGTGGAAGAAAGAGAGAGATAATCGCCCCCTCCCACACCCCTCAGTTGTCCCATGATCCTGGGAGGGGTGTGTTCCATGTTGTGGGAAGGGGGAGAGAGAGACAGACAGAGACACAATCTCTGTTCTGTTGTCTTGACTTTGAGGGATGGGAGTTTGGAGGAAGGGTCAAATGTCTCTTTTTAAGAAGAATTTGGGGTTGCGGGTGCGGGAAATTGTCCCAGACCGGAGTTGGGCCTGTCCCGAGAGTCAGTCATATTGTTATGACACCAATCGTTATTTTATTTCTCTCTCTGACACTGTACAGATGTGCCTGAATTAGTGGGATTTTTAATTAGTTTGAGTTTTTTTTAAGGATTGTGTGTTCGTGTTGTTATAAATAAAAGCTCTTGACCTCAGTGTTTGTGCTGTTTTTGTTGGGTGCTGTTTGGAAGGGGGGGGTGGAGGTGACCACTCCTACCCTGTTCAGTGGGTGGTGATGGTTGTGGGGGAGAGAGAGGGGGTGGTGGGTGTGGACCACTCGCTGTGGTGGGTACTGAGAGGTTTGTCTCTTTCTCCCCCCCCCCCCAACCTCCCCTCCAGCTGTGGCAATCCACCCTGTTCGCTACCACATCTGGCCACAACCCAACCCGCGGGCATTAACCCATTCTCACTGGCATTTATTTCTTGGTGGGATGTGGGCATTGCCCCTTGAGCAGGTGGTGGGTGAGCCACTGCCTTCAACCCGCTGCAGTCCACGTTGGGGTAGGTACACCCGCAGTGCTGTCAGGGAGGGATTTTGACCCAACGACAGTGAAGGAACAGCCGATGTATTTCCGAGTCAGGATGGTGAGTGACTCGGAAGGGAACCTCCAGATGTTCCCAGGTATCCGCTGCCCTTGTCCTGCGGGAGGTGTTTGAGATTGTGGGTATGGACGGTGGTGTTGGAGTGACCCTTGGCAAGGTGCGTAGGATATACGGACGGAGGCCATTTGGCCCATCCTGCTGATGTTTCACCTCCACACTAGCCCCTGCCCACCCCCCCCTCCATCTCACCCTATCAGAATATCCTTCTATTCCTATGTTTATCCCTCCCATAATGTCTCGATATTAATCACCTCAACCGTGGGAGCGAGCCTCACATTCTCCCCTCTCCCTGTGGGTCTCCCCCCACTCCCTGTTGGAGCGAGTCTCACATTCTTCCCCCCACTCCCTGTTGGAGCGAGTCTCACATTCTCCCCTCTCCCTGTTGGAGCGAAGTAGTTTCCCATTCTCCCCACGGGAGCGGTTCCCACATGATCGAGGATCAGCTGTGATCATATGGAATGATGGAGCACGCTCGAATGGCCTCCTGCTCAGAGTTTGAGTGTCATCTTGTCAAAAAATATCCTGTGTGTAACGTCCCAGATGGATTTTTAGATGTTGCCTTCCTGAAATATACAAAGAAGCAAGCTGGGAAGCTACTGAAGTGTGTGCAAGCATAGATACACCTGTGCACATACATAAATCATAGAATCCCTACAGTGCAGAGGAGGCCATTTGGCCCACCTAGTCTGGACTGACCACAATCCCACCCAGGTCCTATCTCCGTAACCCCATGTATCTACCCTGCTAATCCCCCCTGACACGAAGGGGCAATTTATCACGGCCAATCAACCTAACCCGCACATCTTTGGAGTGTGGGAGGAAACCGGAGCACCCGGAGGAAACCCATGCAGACACGGGGAGAATGTGCAAACTCCACACAGGCAGTGATCCAAGCTGGGAATTGAACCTGGGGCCCTGGTGCTATGAAGCAGCAGTGCTAACCCACTGTGCTGCCCTTAAAAGGTGTATGTATGCATAAGTGGTTGTGTGTGAGTGTTTGAACCAGTGATGCAAGTGTCAGAGTGTGTGCAGCAGAAGCATGAACACAGCGGGCCGCAGCAGTGCCCCCGTAAACCTTTTGCCGGGATCTTTCTCTGTGACTGTGGAAGGAAGCCACAGCCTTCCTGAGATACGGGACCCAGAACTGTTCACAATACTCCATATGGGGTCTGACCAGAGCCTTAAACAGCTTCAGCAGTACATCCCTGTTCGTGTCAGTAACAACCACAGCAGAAAAAGAAACAGGGAAGTTTCTCCGTGAAATTGCAGAAGATTGGAACCCGCAAAGCAACTATTCACCTGCGGAAGTCAGTGCCTCTGGAACCACACATAACAGCTGCAGCACTCCAATCAGTTCCAAGTCGAGGAATGGGTGGGTTGTTTTTTTTTACAGAATTAGTTTGGTCTCAATTCTCACATCTAATCTGAATAAATGTTTATGTGAGTGTTTCATCATATCCTTCCCATTAGTAGTTAAAAAACTCACTCTATTTAAACTCCAGGAAACCTGGTTAAAACATAAATATTGGGAATGGGAAAAGGGAGTGAGTCCCCCACTCCCCCGTGGGAGCGAGTCCCACATTCTCCCCCACTCCCCCGTGGGAGCGAGTCCCACATTCTCCCCACTCCCCGTGGGAGCAGGTCCCACATTCTCCCCACTCCCCGTGGGAGCGAGTCCCACATTCTCCCCCCACTCCCCCGTGGGAGCGAGTCCCACATTCTCCCCCACTCCCCGTGGGAGCGAGTCCCACATTCTCCCCACTCCCCATGGGAGCGAGTCCCACATTCTCCCCACTCCCCCGTGGGAGCGAGTCCCACATTCTCCCCCCACTCCCCCGTGGGAACGAGTCCCACATTCCCCCCACTCCCCCGTGGGAGCGAGTCCCACATTCTCCCCCACTCCCCGTGGGAGCGAGTCCCACATTCTCCCCCCACTCCCCCGTGGGAGCGAGTCCCACATTCTCCCCACTCCCCCGTGGGAGCAGGTCCCACATTCTCCCCACTCCCCGTGGGAGCGAGTCCCACATTCTCCCCCCACTCCCCCGTGGGAGCGAGTCCCACATTCTCCCCCACTCCCCGTGGGAGCGAGTCCCACATTCTCCCCACTCCCCATGGGAGCGAGTCCCACATTCTCCCCACTCCCCCGTGGGAGCGAGTCCCACATTCTCCCCCCACTCCCCCGTGGGAACGAGTCCCACATTCCCCCCACTCCCCCGTGGGAGCGAGTCCCACATTCTCCCCCACTCCCCGTGGGAGCGAGTCCCACATTCTCCCCCCACTCCCCCGTGGGAGCGAGTCCCACATTCTCCCCACTCCCCCGTGGGAGCGAGTCCCACATTCTCCCCACTCCCCCCGTGGGAGCAGGTCCCATATTCTCCCCACTCCCCGTGGGAGCGAGTCCCACATTCTCCCCCCACTCCCCCGTGGGACCGAGTCCCACATTCTCCCCCACTCCCCCCGTGGGAGCAGGTCCCACATTCTCCCCCACTCCCCGTGGGAGCAAGTTCCACATTCTCCCCAATGCACAGGGAGAGGCCTGAATACTGATCACAGACAGCAGTGTGGAGCTCGGGTGTTTGCTGTGCTGGGGGTGGCAGAAGCGGGGAGGGCGAAGGGGGATGGGGAGGGGCAGGGGGAGGGGGGGTGCCGTCCCATTGACGATTCTGTGGGCCTCTCGCTCCACACCAGAGGGACAGGCCGCTGCCAACAGCCTGAGCCCCTCAAACCTGTGGGCCCTGTCCTCAGATCTATGGACCGGGGCTCCCCACTCAAAGGAGAGAATCCACAGAATCCTCACAGTGCAGAAAGAGGCCATTCAGCCCATCGAGTCTGCACCGACTCTCCAACAGAGCATCTTTACCCAGGCCGTCTCCCCATATCCCTACACATTCACCATGGCCAATCCACCTAACCTGCACATCTTTGGACTGTGGGAGGAAACCGGAGCACCCGGCGGAAACCCACGCAGACACGGGGGAGAACGTGCAGACTCCGCACAGACAGTGACCCGAGCCGGGAATCGAACCCGGGTCCCTGGCCCCGTGTGTCTGTACAAAAAGCGAAAATTCAAAAACACACAAAGATCCCAGAGAGAAACATAGAAACATAGAGGATAGGAGCAGGAGGAGGCCATTCGGCCCTTCGAGCCTGCTCCGCCATTCATTACTATCATGGCTGATCATCCAACTCAATAGCCCAATCCTGCTTTCCCCCCATAACCTTTGACCCCATTCGCCCCAAGTGCTATATCCAGCCGCCTCTTCAATACATTCAATGTTTTGGCATCAACTACTTCCTGTGGTAATGAATTCCACAGGCTCACCACTCTCTGGGTGAAGAAATGTCTCCTCACCTCCGTCCCAAATGGTCTACCCTGAATCCTCAGACTGTGACCCCCTGGTTCTGGACTCCCCCACCATCGGGGACATCCTCCCTGCATCTACCCTGTCTAGTCCTGTTAGAATTTTATAAGTCTCTGTGAGATCCCCCCTCATTTGTCTGAACTCCAGCGAAAACAATCCTAATCTAGTCAATCTCTCCTCATACATCAGTCCCACCATCCCCGGAATCAGCCTGGTAAACCTTCGCTGCGCTTCCTCGAGAGCAAGAACATCCTTCCTCAGAAAAGGAGACCAAAACTGCACACAATACTCTAGGTGTGGCCTCACCAAGGCCCTGTATAATTGCAACAACACTTAGCAGGAAGGACAGGGAGCGGTTCATAAAAAAGGGAGAGAAGGTAGGGAGTCGTTAAAAATTCCCAGTAAGGGAAAAACACAGACAAGAGAAGGTGTGTCTCAAATTGTTTAATAGTACAAGGGGTGTGCCATGACATCATTGGCAACCACTGCCTGAGACAGCATCTTCCAAACCTGTGACCTCCAGAAGGACAAGGGTAGCAGATGCCTGGGAACACCACAACCTGCAAGTTCGCCTCCAAGCCACTCACCATCCCAACTTGGAAATATATTGGCCGTTCCTTCACTGTCGCTGGGTCAAAATCCTGGAACTCCCTCCCTAACAGCGCTGTGGGTGTACCTACACCGCATGGCCTGCAGTGGGTTCAAGAAGGTGGCACACCCAGCCACCACCTTCTCAACGCAGGGGCAATAAATGCTGGGCCCAGACAGCAATGCCCACGTCCCATAAATTAATTTTTAAGAATCATAAAGTCCCGACAGTGCAGAAGGAGGCCATTCGGCCCGTTGAGTCTGCACCGACCACAATCCCACCCAGGCCCTATTCCTGTAACCCCACACATTTACCCTGCTAATCCTCCTGACACTAAGGGGCAATTTAGCATGGCCAATCCCCCTAACCTGGACATCTTTGGACACTAAGGGGCAATTTAGCATGGCCAATCCCCTAACCTGGACATCTTTGGACACTAAGGGGCAATTTAGCATGGTCAATCCACCTAACCTGGACATCTTTGAACACTAAGGGGCAATTTAGCATGGCCAATCCACCTAACCTGGACATCTTTGAACACTAAAGGGCAATTTAGCATGGCCAATCCCCCTAACCTGGACATCTTTGAACACTAAGGGGCAATTTAGCATGGCCAATCCACCTAACCTGGACATCTTTGAACACTAAAGGGCAATTTAGCATGGCCAATCCCCCTAACCTGGACATCTTTGGACACTAAGTGGCAATTTAGCATGGCCAATCCACCTAACCTGGACGTCTTTGAACACTAAGGGGCAATTTAGCATGGCCAATCCACCTAACCTGGACATCTTTAAACACTAAGGGGCAATTTAGCATGGCCAATCCACCTAAGCTACTCATCTTTGGACACCAAGGGGCAATTTAGCACGGCCAATCCACCTAACCTACACATCTTTGGACTGTGGGAGGAACCATAGACCATAGAACCATAGAAAATTACAGCTCAGAAACAAGCCTTTTGACCCTTCTTGTCTGTGCCGAACCATTTTTTGCCTAGTCCCAATGACCTGCACTTGGACCATATCCCTCCACACCCCTCTCATCCATGAACCCGTCCAAGTTGAGAGGCAGCAGTGCTAACCACTGCGCCACCGTGCCGCCCCTAAGGTTGAGGGAGTTCAAATTAAATGAACTGAGCTGTTCCCAGGTCTGTCCAAACCTCTGGCTTGTTGCTCTAGTAACTATCCTGACTCTCTGTTAGTCAGTTTCGATATCTCTCTGTGAATCTCTCTCCCACAGTCTCTCTCACACGAACACATTCCTGTCACGCTCACAGTTCTGACACTCCGAATCAGCAAAAGGGTGTGTTTACTTCTCAAGCCCAGGCCTCGGGTACATAGTGATGGGTTGGTGACAAAAGCACATAGAAACCAGGGCAAGTAATCCCAACTCTTAATGTGATTTCTTGCTTTACAAACGGTGGCACAGGTGGTTAGCGCTGCTGCCTCACAGCGCCAGGGACCTGGGTTCGATTCCCGGCTTGGGTCACTGTCTGTGTGGAGTCTGCACGTTCTCCCCGTGTCTGCGTGGGTTTCCTCCGGGTGCTCCGGTTTCCTCCCACAGTCCAAAGATGTGCGGGTTAGGTGGATTGGCTATGCTAAATTGCCCCTTAGTGTCCAAAGATGTGTAGGTTAGGTGGATTGGCCATGCTAAATTGTCCCTTAGTGTCCAAAGATGTGTAGGTTAGGTGGATTGGCCATGCTAAATTGTCCCTTAGTGTCCAAAGATGTGTAGGTTAGGTGGATTGGCCATGCTAAATTGTCCCTTAGTGTCCAAAGATGTGTAGGTTAGGTGGATTGGCCATGCTAAGTTGCCCCTTAGTGTCCAAAGATGTGTAGGTTAGGTGGATTGGCCATGCTAAATTGTCCCTTAGTGTCCAAAGATGTGTAGGTTAGGTGGATTGGCCATGCTAAATTGTCCCTTAGTGTCCAAAGATGTGTAGG
>NW_027590512.1:241598-251598 GCF_964213995.1 Mustelus asterias
TCCGCACACACAAGGACGGCCTCAACCGGGATATTGGGTTTATGTCACACTATTTCACATAAATATTTCTGCTTTTTTCCTCCTGAGTCTTTATCATGCGATCCTAGAATCAGAATTTATGTCACACTATTTGTAACTCCCACAGTTGCGTGGACCTGCAGAGTTTCACTGGCTGTCTTGTCTGGAGACAATACACATCTTTTTAGCCTGTCTTGATGCTCTCTCCACTCCCATTGTTTTGTTTCTTAAAGACTGGATTAGTTGTAAGTATTCGCATTCCAACCATTATTCATGTAAATTGAGTCTGTGTCTTATAAGTTCTGTTTGTGAACAGAATTCCCACTCACCTGAAGAAGGGGCTCAGAGCCTCGAAAGCTTGTGTGGCTTTTGCTACCAAATAAACCTGTTGGACTTTAACCTGGTGTTGTTAAACTTCTTATAGGGCCTTCTCGCCAGGGGAGCTTCACTCAATCTGAACTGGGAGGGAAACCAGACTGGATACTGTCTTGGGGAAAGAGTGTGAGTCTATCAGGGCAAGTCCAACAGGTTTATTTGGTAGCAAATACCATAAGCTTTCGGAGCAATGCTCCTTCATCAGATGGAGTGGTCTCTGTTCTCAAACAGGGCACAGACACAGAAATCAAGTTACAGAATACTGATTAGAATGCAAATCTCTACAGCCAGCCAGGTCTTAAATGTACAGACAATGTGGGTGGAGGGAGCATTCAACACAGGTTAAAGAGATGTGTATTGTCTCCAGACAGTACAGCTTGTGAAATTGTGCAAGTCCAGGAGGCAAGCTGTGGGGGTTACTGATAATGTGATATAAATCCAACATCCCGGTTTAGACCGTCCTCATGTGTGCAGCACTTGGCTATCAGTTTCTGCTCAGTGACTCTGCGCTGTCGTGTGTCGTGAAGGCCGCCTTGGAGAACGCTTACCTGAAGATCCAAGGCTGAATGCCCGTGACTGCTGAAGTGCTCCCCCACAGGAAGAGAACAGTCTTGCCTGGTGATTGTCAAGCGGTGTTCATTCATCCGTTGTTGTAGCGTCTGCATGGTTTCCCCAATGTACCATGCCTCGGGACATCCTTTCCTGCAGCGTATCAGGTAGACAACGTTGGCCGAGTTGCAAGAGTAGGTACCGTGTACCTGGTAGATGGTGTTCTCACGTGAGATGATGGCATCCGTGTTGATGGTCCGGCACGTCTTGCAGAGGTTGCTGTGGCAGGGTTGTGTGGTGTCGTGGTCACTGTTCTCCTGAAGGCTGGGTAGTTTGCTGCGGACAATGGTCTGTTTGAGGTTGCGTGGTTGTTTGAAGGCAAGAAGTGGGGGTGTGGGGATGGCCTTGGCGAGATGTTCGTCTTCATCAATGACATGTTGAAGGCTCCGGAGGAGATGCCGTAGCTTCTCCGCTCCGGGGAAGTACTGGACAACGAAGGGTACTCTGTCCACTGTGTCCCGTGTTTGTCTTCTGAGGAGGTCGGTGCGGTTTTTCGCTGTGGCGCGTCGGAACTGTTGATCGATGAGTCGAGCGCCATATCCTGTTCTTATGAGGGCATCTTTCAGCGTCTGGAGGTGTCTGTTGTGATCATCCTCATCCGAGCAGATCCTGTGTATTCGGAGGGCTTGTCTGTAGGGGATGGCTTCTTTAACGTGTTCAGGGTGGAAGCTGGAGAAGTGGAGCATCGTGAGGTTATCCGTGGGTTTGCGGTACAGTGAGGTGCTGAGGTGACCGTCCTTAATGGAGATGCGTGTGTCCAAAAATGCAACCGATTCCGGAGTACTTCCCCGGAGCGGAGAAGCTACGGCATCTCCTCCAGAGCCTTCAACATGTCATTGATGAAGACGAACATCTCGCCAAGGCCATCCCCACACCCCCACTTCTTGCCTTCAAACAACCGCACAACCTCAAACAGACCATTGTCCGCAGCAAACTACCCAGCCTTCAGGAGAACAGTGACCACGACACCACACAACCCTGCCACAGCAACCTCTGCAAGACGTGCCGGATCATCGACACAGATGCCATCATCTCACGTGAGAACACCATCTACCAGGTACACGGTACCTACTCTTGCAACTCGGCCAACGCTGTCTACCTGATACGCTGCAGGAAAGGATGTCCCGAGGCATGGTACATTGGGGAAACCATGCAGACGCTACGACAACGGATGAATGAACACCGCTCGACAATCACCAGGCAAGACTGTTCTCTTCCTGTGGGGGAGCACTTCAGCGGTCACGGGCATTCAGCCTTGGATCTTCGGGTAAGCGTTCTCCAAGGCGGCCTTCACGACACACGACAGCGCAGAGTCACTGAGCAGAAACTGATAGCCAGGTTCCGCACACATGAGGACGGTCTAAACCGGGATGTTGGATTTATGTCACATTATCAGTAACCCCCACAGCTTGACTCCTGGACTTGCACAATTTCACAAGCTGTACTGTCTGGAGACAATACACATCTCTTTAACCTGTGTTGAATGCTCCCTCCACCCACATTGTCTGTACCTTTAAGACCTGGCTGGCTGTAGAGATTTGCATTCTAATCAGTATTCTGTAACTTGATTTCTGTGTCTGTGCACTGTTTGAGAACAGAGACCACTCCATCTGACGAAGGAGCATTGCTCCGAAAGCTTATGGTATTTGCTACCAAATAAACCTGTTGGGACTTTAACCTGGTGTTGTGAGACTTCTTACTGTGTTCACCCCAGTCCAACGCCGGCATCTCCACATCAAGTCTATCAGGGCACAGGATGGACACAAAAACATGGTGACGTGATGCCCCCTACAGTTCAACATTTAGTAAAGACTCACACAACAGTGCGAGGAGTGCCAGCGACCCCACATCCCATTAAAAAATCAGAGAAAGATATTGCCTTATTTTTTATTCATCCGTGGGACACGGGCGTCACCGGCTGGGCCCAGCATTTATTGCCCATCCCTAGTTGCCCTTGGAGGGCAGTTGAGAGTCAACCACATTGCTGTGGCTCTGGAGTCACATGTAGGCCAGACCGGGTAAGGACGGCAGATTTCCTTCCCTAAAGGACATTAGTGAACCAGATGGGTTTTTCCAACAATCGATCATCAGTAGATTCTTAATTCCAGTTATTTTTTTTAATTGAATTCGAATTCCACCACCTGCCGTGGCGGGATTCGAACCCGGGTCCCCAGAACATTCGCTGAGTTTCTAGCGATAATACCACTTGACCATCACCTCTCCCCACACTGAACATACACTGAACACAGCTAGAATGGACCAGTGAGGGGCTGAAAGGCCTGTTCCCCATGCTGTAATCTCTCCCTGTCTCTATAATGAAGACCCCTCCAGAGGGAGTTACTGGCAATTGGTAGACTATCTACCAATATCCATTGCAAGCCCACTGACTCCCACAGCTATCTGGACTACAGCTCTTCACACCCTACATAGAGTCATCGAGGTTTACAGCATGGAAACAGGCCCTTCGGCCCAACTTGTCCATGCCGCCCTTTTTTTTTAAAAACCCCTAAGCTAATCCCAATTGCCCGCATTTGGCCCATATCCCCCTATACCCATCGTACCCATGTAACTGTCTAAATGCTTTTTAAAAGACAAAATTGTACCCACCTCTACTACTGCCTCTGGCAGCTTGTTCCAGACACTCACCACCCTCTGCGTGAAAAAATTGCCCCTCTGGACACTTTTGTATCTCTCCCCTCTCACCTTAAACCTATGCCCTCTAGTTTTAGACTCCCCTACCTTTGGGAAAAGATATTGACTATCTCCCTTATCTGTGCCCCTCATTATTTTATAGACCTCTATAAGGTCACCCCTCAGCCTCCTACGCTCCAGAGACAAAAGTCCCAGTCTATTCAGCCTCTCCTTATAACTCAATCCATCAAGTCCTGGTAGCATCCTAGTAAATCTCTTCTGCACTCTTTCTAGTTTAATAATATCCTTTCTATAATAGGGTGACCAGAACTGTACACAGTATTCCAAGTGCGGCCTTACCAATGTCTTGTACAACTTCAACAAGACGTCCCAACTCCTGTATTCAATGTTCTGACCGATGAAACCAAGCATGCCGAATGCCTTCTTCACCACTCTGTCCACCTGTGACTCCACTTTCAAGGAGCTATGAACATGTACCCCGAGATCTCTTTGTTCTGTAACTCTCCCCAATGCCCTACCATTAACTGAGTCTCTCTTACTACTTTAGAGAGAAGAAGGTTAAGAGGTGACTTAATAGAGGCATACAAGATGATCAGAGGATTGGATAGGGTGGATAGTGAGAGCCTTTTTCCTCGGATGGTGTTGGCTAGCACGAGGGGACATAGCTTTAAATTGAGGGGTGAGAGATATAGGACAGATGTTAGAGGTAGGTTCTTTACTCAGAGAGTAGTAAGGGCGTGGAATGCCCTGCCTGCAGCAGTGGTGGACTCGTCAACGTTGAGAGCGTTCAAATGGTTATTGGATAAACATATAGATGATATTGGAATAGTGTAGATTAGAGGGGCTTTAGATTGGTACCACTGGTCAGCGCAACATCGAGGGCCGAAGGGCCTGTACTGCGCTGTAATGTTCTATGTTCTATGAGTAAGTCCTGCCCTGGTTCGATCTACCAAAATGCATCACCTGGCATTTGTCTAAATTAAACTCCATCTGCCATTCGTCAGCCCACTGGCCCAATTGATCAAGATCCCGTTGCAATTGGAGATAACTTTCTTCACTGTCCACTATGCCACCAATCTTGGCGTCATCTGCAAACTTACTAACCATGCCCCCTATATTCTCATCCAAATCATTAATATAAATGACAAATAACAGTGGACCCGGCACTGATCCCCGAGGCACACCGCTGGTCACAGGCTTCCAGTTTGCAAAACAACTCTCTACAACCGCCCTCTGGTATCTGTCAAGAAGCCAATTTTGTATCCATTTAGATACCTCACCCTGGATCCCGTGAGATTTAACTTGATGCAACAACCTACCATACGGTACCTTGTCAAAGGCCTTGCTAAAGTCCATGTAGACAACATCAACTGCACTGCCCTCATCTACCTTCTTGGTTACCCCTTCAAAAAACTCAATCAAATTTGTGAGACATGATTTTCCACTCACAAAGCCAATCCTGTAAGGATTCCATCCCTTTCTCTCAGCTCCTTCGCCTCCATCGCATTTGTTCCGATGATGCCACTTTCCAAAGTGGCGCCTCTAATACGTGCTCCTTCTTCCTCAACCGTCAATTCCCACCTACAGTTGTTGACAGGGCCCTAACAGCGTGCGGTCCCCCCAGAACAAGGATAGAGCCCCCCTCGTCCTCACGTTTCACCCCACCAGCCTCCGCATGCAAAGCATAATCCTCCGCCATTTCTGCCAACTCCAGCGCGATGCCACCTCCAAACACATCTTCCCTTCACTCCCTCTGTCAGCATTCCGCAGTGACCGTTCCCGAGGGATAACCGAGTCCACTCCTCCACTATACCCAACACCTCTCCCGTCACACCTTCCCATGCCATCACAGTAGGTGTAACACCTGCCCCTTTACCTCTTCCATGCTGACTATCCAAGGTCCAAAACACTCATTCCAGGTTAAGCAGCGTTTCACTTGCACCTCTCTCAAGTTAGGGCGGCACGGTGGCACAGTGGTTAGCACTGCTGCCTCACAGTGCCAGGGACCTGGGTTCGATTCCCGGCTTGGGTCACTGTCTGTGTGGAGTTTGCACATTCTCCTCGTGTCTGCGTGGGTTTCCTCCGGGTGCTCCGGTTTCCTCCCACAGTCCAAAGGTGTGCGGGTTAGGTTGATTGGCCGTGATAAATTGCCCCTTAGTGTCCTGGGATAGAGTCATCGAGGTTTACAGCATGGAAACAGGCCCTTCGGCCCAACTTGTCCATGCCGTCCTTTTTTTTAAAAAACCCCTAAGCTAATCCCAATTGCCCGCATTTGGCCCATATCCCTCTATACCCATCTTACCCATGTAACTGTCTAAATGCTTTTTAAAAGATAAAACTGTATCCGCCTCTACTACTACCTCTGGCAGCTCGTTCCAGACACTCACCACCCTCTGTGTGAAAAAATTGCCCCTCTGGACACTTTTGTATCTCTCCCCTCTCACCTTAAACCTATGCCCTCTAGTTTTAGACTCCCCTACCTTTGGGAAAAGATATTGACGATCGAGCTGACCTGTGCGCCTCATTATTTTATAGACCTCTATAAGATCACCCAAGACTTTTATAGACCTCTATAAGATCACCCAAGACTTTTATAGACCTCTATAAGATCACCCAAGACTTTTATAGACCTCTATAAGATCACCCAAGACTTTTATAGACCGCTATAAGATCACCCAAGACTTTTATAGACCTCTATAAGATCACCCAAGACTTTTATAGACCTCTATAAGATCACCCAAGACTTTTATAGACCTCTATAAGATCACCCAAGACTTTTATAGACCTCTATAAGATCACACCAAGATGTGTAGGTTCAAAGGATTAGCGGGGTAAATGTGTGGGATTGTGGGGATAGGGCCTGGGGTGGGATTGTTGTCAGTGCAGACTCGATGGGCCGAATGGCCTCCTTCTGCACTGTAGGGATTCTACGATTCTATTCTATGAATTTGGTGTATCATATTCGCTGCTCCCAATGTGGTCTCCTCTATATCGGAGAGACCAAGCGCAGACTGGGTGATCGCTTTGCTGGGCTCCTTCGGTCTGTGCGCAATCAGGACCTCCCCGTCGCTTGCCATTTTAACACACGATCCTGCTCCCGTGCCCACATGTCTGTCCTTGGCCCTGCTGCCAATGTTCCAGTGAAGCTCAACGCAAACCGGAGGAATCTCATCTTCCGGCTGGGCACTTTACAACCCTCCAGTCTCAACATCGAATTCAACAACTTCAGACAATTGGCTCTCCCCCGCCTCCACCACTTTGTTTTCATTTTATTTTATTTATATTTTTTACTGTTCTCAACCTATTATTTCTTTATTGTCTTTCTTCATTTTTCATCCCCGCCGCCCCACTCTTTTTATTCCCCCCCTTGCTTTACCTTTCCTCCCCCCACTTCCCCTTTTCTACATTCTACCTCTGTCCCATTCATTTTCCCCCTCCCCTAAACATCTTCATCTGTCACAGCTTCCCTGCCGTTTGGCCATTCGCCCCTTCTATTCTCTCTGTGGGCTGCCATTAGCAGCCTTTCCCCTGGTTTCTGTGGCTATGACTCATCTTTCATTCCCTCCCCCTGCAGTATAAATATCTCCCACTTTCGCTTCCTTTCAGCTTTGACAAAGGGTCACCTGGACTCGAAACGTCAGCTCCTTTCTCTCCTCACAGATGCTGCCAGACCTGCTGAGATTTTCCAGCGTTTCCCCTTTTGGTTTCAGATTCCAGCACCCGCAGTAATTTGCTTTTATAGAGCGAGCTTTACTCTGTATCTAACCCCGTGCTGTACCTGCCCTGGGAGTGTTTGATGGGGGACAGTGTAGAGGGAGCTTTACTCTGTATCTAACCCCGTGCTGTACCTGTCCTGGGAGTGTTTGATGGGGGACAGTGTAGAGGGAGCTTTACTCTGTATCTAACCCTGTGCTGTACCTGTCCTGGGAGTGTTTGATGGGGGACGGTGTAGAGGGAGCTTTACTCTGTATCTAACCCCGTGCTGTGCCTGTCCTGGGAGTGTTTGATGGGGACAGTGTAGAGGGAGCTTTACTCTGTATCTAACCCCGTGCTGTACCTGTCCTGGGAGTGTTTGATGGGGGACAGTGTAGAGGGAGCTTTACTCTGTATCTAACCCCGTGCTGTGCCTGTCCTGGGAGTGTTTGATGGGGACAGTGTAGAGGGAGCTTTACTCTGTATCTAACCCCGTGCTGTACCTGTCCTGGGAGTGTTTGATGGGGGACAGTGTAGAGGGAGCTTTACTCTGTATCTAACCCCGTGCTGTGCCCGTCCTGGGAGTGTTTGATGGGGACAGTGTAGAGGGAGCTTTACTCTGTATCTAACCCCGTGCTGTACCTGTCCTGGGAGTGTTTGATGGGGGACGGTGTAGAGGGAGCTTTACTCTGTATCTAACCCCGTGCTGTACCTGTCCTGGGAGTGTTCGATGGGGACAGTGTAGAGGGAGCTTTACTCTGTATCTAACCCCGTGCTGTGCCCGTCCTGGGAGTGTTTGATGGGGGACAGTGTAGAGGGAGCTTTACTCTGTATCTAACCCCGTGCTGTACCTGTCCTGGGAGTGTTTGATGGGGGACAGTGTAGAGGGAGCTTTACTCTGTATCTAACCCCGTGCTGTACCTGTCCTGGGAGTGTTTGATGGGGACAGTGTAGAGGGAGCTTTATTCTGTATCTAACCCCGTGCTGTACCTGTCCTGGGAGTGTTTGATGGGGGACAGTGTAGAGGGAGCTTTACTCTGTATCTAACCCCGTGCTGTACCTGTCCTGGGAGTGTTTGATGGGGGACAGTGTAGAGGGAGCTTTACTCTGTATCTAACCCCGTGCTGTACCTGTCCTGGGAGTGTTTGAAGGGGGACAGTGTAGAGGGAGCTTTACTCTGTATCTAACCCCGTATTGTTCCTGTCCTGAGAGTGTTTGATGGGGACAGTGTAGTGGGAGCTTTACTCTGTATCTAACCCCGTGCTGTACCTGTCCTGGGAGTGTTTGATGGGGACAGTGTAGAGGGAGCATTACTCTGTATCTAACCCCTGCTGTACCTGTTGTGGGAGTGTTTGATGGTATGAAGTCTCACAACACCAGGTTAAAGTCCAACAGGTTTATTTGGTAGCAAATACCATAAGTTTTCAGAGCACTGCTCCTTCGTCAGATAGAGTGGAAATCTGTTTTCCAACAGTGCACAGACACAGAAATAAAGTTACAGAAGTGGGGACAGTGAAGAGGGAGATTTACTCTGTATCTAACCCCGTGCTGTATCTGTCCTGGGAGTGTTTGATGGGGGACAGTGTAGAGGGAGCTTTACTCTGTATCTAACCCCGTGCTGTACCTGTCCTGGGAGTGTTTGATGGGGACAGTGTAGAGGGAGCTTTACTCTGTATCTAACCCCGTGCTGTCCCTGTCCTGGGAGTGTTTGATGGGGACAGTGTAGAGGGAGCTTTACTCTGTATCTAACCCCGTGCTGTACCTGTCCTGGGAGTGTTTGATGGGGGACAGTGTAGAGGGAGCTTTACTCTGTATCTAACCCCGTGCTGTACCTGTCCTGGGAGTGTTTGATGGGGACAGTGTAGAGGGAGCTTTACTCTGTATCTAACCCCGTGCTGTACCTGTCCTGGGTGTGTTTGTTTGGGGACAGTGTAGAGGGAGCTTTACTCTGTATCTAACCCCGTGCTGTACCTGTCCTGGGAGTGTTTGATGGGGACAGTGTAGAGGGAGCTTTACTCTGTATCAAAGCCGTGCTGTACCTGTCCTGGGAGTGTTTGATGGGGGGACAGTGTAGAGGGAGCTTTACTCTGTATCTAACCCCGTGCTGTACCTGTCCTGGGAGTGTTTGATGGGGACAGTGTAGAGGGAGCTTTACTCTGTATCTAACCCCGTGCTGTACCTGTCCTGGGAGTGTTTGATGGGGACAGTGTAGAGGGAGCTTTACTCTGTATCTAACCCCGTGCTGTACCTGTCCTGGGAGTGTTTGTTTGGGGACAGTGTAGAGGGAGCTTTACTCTGTATCTAACCCCGTGCTGTACCTGTCCTGGGAGTGTTTGATGGGGACAGTGTAGAGGGAGCTTTACTCTGTATCAAAGCCGTGCTGTACCTGTCCTGGGAGTGTTTGATGGGGGGACAGTGTAGAGGGAGCTTTACTCTGTATCTAACCCCGTGCTGTACCTGTCCTGGGAGTGTTTGATGGGGACAGTGTAGAGGGAGCTTTACTCTGTATCTAACCCCGTGCTGTACCTGTCCTGGGAGTGTTTGATGGCGACCGTGTAGAGGGAGCTTTACTCTGTATCTAACCCCATGCTGTACCTGTCCTGGGAGTGTTTGATGGGGGACAGTGTAGGGGGAGCTTTACTCTGTATCTAAC
>NW_027590512.1:256598-289136 GCF_964213995.1 Mustelus asterias
GAAATGCTCGCAGTCCTCGAGCTGTGGCCTAATCAGTGTTTTGTACAACTCCATCATCACCTCCCTGCTCCTATCATAAAATCCATACAGGGCAGCAGGAGGCCATTCAGCCCATCAAGTCTGCACCGACCCCAATCCCACCCAGGCCCTATTCCCGTAACTCCACATATTTACCCTGCTAATCCCCCTGACACCAAGGGGCAACTTCGCACGGCCAATCCACCTAACCCGCACATCTCTGAAATGTGGGAGGAAACCGGAGGAAACCCACGCAGGCACGGGGAGAACGTGCAAACTCCACACAGACGGTGACCCGAGCCGGGAATCGAACCCGGGTCCCTAGCGCTGTGAGGCAGCAGTGCTAACCCGCTGTGCGCTATTGTGTGCTACCACTCTATGCCTCGGCTAATAAATGTAAGTGTCCCTATATGCCTTCTTAACCAGCTTATCTACCTGTCCTGCTGCCTTCAGGGATAGAAACATAGAAAAACTACAGCACAAAACAGGCCCTTCGGCCCCACAAGTTGTGCCGAACACATCCCTACCTTTTAGGCCTACCTATAACCCTCCATCCTATTAAGTCCCATGTACTCATCCAGGAGTCTCTTAAAAGACCCTATTGAGTTTGCCTCCACCACCACTGACGGCAGCCGATTCCACTCACCCACCACCCTCTGTGTGAAAAACCTCCCCCTAACATCTCCCCTGTACCTACCTCCCAGCACCTTAAACCTGTGTCCTCTCGTAGCAGACATTTCCACCCTGGGAAAAAGTCTCTGAGAGTCCACCCGATCTATCCCTCTCAACATCTTATACACCTCTATTAGGTCTCCTCTCATCCTACGTCTCTCCAAGGAGAAAAGACCGAGCTCCCTCAGCCTATCCTCATAAGGCATGCCACTCAATCCAGGCAACATCCTTGTAAATCTCCTCTGCACCCTTTCAATCTTTTCCACATCCTTCCTGTAATGAGGTGACCAGAACTGAGCACAGTACTCCAAGTGGGGTCTGACGAGAGTCTTATATAGCTGCATCATTATCCCCGGACTCCTAAACTCAATCCCTCGATTGATAAAGGCCAGCACACCATACGCCTTCTTAACCACCTCCTTCACCTGCGGGGCCGATTTCAGAGTCCTATGGACCCGGACCCCAAGGTCCTTCTGATCCTCTACAGTACTAAGAGTCTTTCCCTTTATATTGTACTCCTTCATCCCATTTGACCTGCCAAAATGGACCACTACGCATTTATCTGGGTTGAAGTCCATCTGCCACTTCTCCGCCCAGTCTTGCATCCTATCTATGTCCCTCTGTAACTTCTGACATCCCTCCAGACTATCCACAACCCCACCAACCTTCGTGTCGTCGGCAAACTTACCAACCCATCCCTCCACTTCCTCATCCAGGTCATTTATGAAAATGACAAACAGCAAGGGTCCCAGAACAGATCCCTGGGGCACTCCACTGGTGACCGACCTCCATTTAGAAAAAGACCCATCTACACACACTCTCTGCCTCCTTTGGGCAAGCCAGTTCTGGATCCACAGGGCAGCAGCCCCTTGGATCCCATGCCCTCTCACTTTTTCTAGAAGCCTTGCATGGGGGACCTGATCGAACGCCTTGCTAAAATCCATATAAACCACATCTACCGCCTTCCCTTTGTCAATGTGTTTAGTCACATTTTTGAAGAACTCCACCAGGCTCGTAAGGCACGATCTGCCCTTGACAAAGCCATGCTGAGTATCCTTGAGCATACTAAACCTCTCCAAATGCTCATAAATCTTGTCCGTCAGGATCTTCTCCATCAGTTTAACAACCACTGAGGTTAGACTCACCGGTCGGTAATTTCCTGGGCTATCCCTATTCCCCTTCTTGAAAATGGGAACCACATCCGCAATCCTCCAGCACCTCTCCTGTCTCCATCGACGAAGCAAAGATCATCTCCAGAGGCTCTGCAATCTCCTCCCTCGCCTCCCACAGTAACCTGGGGTACATCCCATCCGGACCCAGCGACTTATCTATCTTGATGCCATTCAAAGATTCCAGCACAACCTATCCACCGAGCTGTCCCCCACAGCTACGATGCTTTGTTCATTACAACCTATTAACTCACCCCCACCCCCCCCATTCCAGACCATGTGATCTCCAGGGAGAGGCGAAAACCCAGAGTGAAAAACCCCAGGGCCAATATGGGGAAAAAAAAATCTGGGAAATTCCTCTCCGACCCCCTGAGGCGATCGAAACGAGTCCAGGAGATCACACTGGCCCTGATCGGAAAATGCTTCCCAACCCAAAGGAAGGTTCACTCGGTTGATCCCAGGAATGGAGGGATTTTCTTATGAGGTTGAGTAGGTTGGGCCTGTACTCGAGGGAGTTGAGAAGAATGAGAGGCGACCATATTGAGACGTATCGGATTCTCAGGGGGGTTTGACAGGGTGGATGCTGAGAGGTTGTTTCCCCTTGTGGGAGAGTCTCAGACCAGAGGGCACAATCTCAGAGTGAGTCAAAGAACAAAGAAAATTACAGCACAGGAACAGGCCCTTCGGCCCTCCAAGCCTGCACCGACCATGCTGCCCGACTGAACTAAAACCCCCTACCCTTCTGGGAACCATACCCCTCTATTCCCATCCTATTCATGTATTTGTCGAGATGCCCCTTAAAACTCACTACCGTATCCACTTCCACTCCCTCCCCCGGCAGCGAGTTCCAGGCACCCACCACCCTCTGTGTAAGAAACTTGCCTCGTACATCTCCTTTAAACCTTGCCCCTCGCACCTTAAACCTGTGCCCCCCTAGTAATTGACTCTTCCACCCTGGGAAAAAGCTTCTGACTCTCCACTCTGTCCATGCCTCTCATAATCTTGTAGACTTCTATCAAGTCGCCCCTCAACCTCCGTCGCTCCAGTGAGAACAAACCAAGTTTCTCCAACCTCTCCTCATAGCTAATGCCCTCCATACCAGGCAACATCCTGGTAAATCTTTTCTGTACCCTCTCCAAAGCCTCCACATCCTTCTGGTAGTGTGGCGACCAGAATTGAACACTATATTCCAAGTGCGGCCTAACTAAGGTTCTATAAAGCTGCAATATGACTTGCCAATTTTTAAACTCAATGCCCTGGCTGATGAAGGCAAGCATGCCGTATGCCTTCCTGACTACCTTCTCCACCTGCATTGCCACTTTGTGACCTGTGTACCTGTACACCTAGATCCCTTTGCCTATCAATACTCTTAAGGGTTCTGCCATTTACTGTATATTTCCTATCTGTATTAGACCTTCCAAAATGCATTACCTCACATTTGTCCGGATTAAACTCCATCTGCCATCTCTCCGCCCAAGTCTCCAACTGATCTATATCCTGCTGTATCCTCTGATGGTCCTCATCGCTATCCACAAATCCACCAACCTTTGTGTCATCCGCAAACTTGCTAATCAAACCTGGTACATTTTCCTCCAAATCATTTATATATATATTACAAACAGCAAAGGTCCCAGCACTGATCCCTGAGGAATGCCACTTGTCACAGCCCTCCATTCAGAAACACACCCTTCCACTGCTACCCTCTGTCTTCTTTGACCGAGCCAGTTTTGTATCCACCTTACCAGCTCACCTCTGATCCCATGCGACTTCATCTTCTGCACCAGTCTGCCATGAGGGACCTTGTCAAAGGCCTTACTGAAGTCCATGTCGACAACATCCACTGCCCTACCCTCATCAATCATCTTCATCACTTCCTCGGAAAACTCAATCAAGTTAGTGAGACACGACCTCCCCTTCACAAAACCATGTTGCCTCTCGCTAATCCGTCCATTTATTTCCAAGTGGGAATAAATCCTGTCTCAAAGAATCCTCTCCAATAATTTCCCTACCACTGACGTAAGGCCTGTAGTTACCTGGATTATTCTTGCCAACCTTCTTAAACAAAGGAACATGATTGGCTATTCTCCAATCCTCTGGGACCACCCCTGTAAGAGTTTTAACAACACCAGGTTAAAGTCCAACAGGTTTATTTGGTAGCAAATACCATTCGCTTTCGGAGCGCTGCTCCTTCGTCAGATGGAGTGGAAATGTGCTCTCAAACAGGGCACAGAGACACAAAATCAAGTTACAGAATACTGATTAGAATGCGAATCCCTACAGCCAACCAGATCTTAAAGATACAGACAATGTGGGTGGAGGGAGCATTAAGCACAGGTTAAAGAGATGTGTATTGTCTCCAGACAGGATAGCCAGTGAGATTCTGCAAGTCCAGAAGGCAAGCTGTGGGGGTTACTGATAATGTGACATAAATCCAACATCCCGGTTTAGGCCGTCCTCATGTGTGCGGAACTTGGCTATCAGTTTCTGCTCAGCGACTCTGCGCTGTCGTGTGTGGTGAAGGCCGCCTTGGAGAACGCTTACCTGAAGATCCAAGGCTGAATGTCCGTGACTGCTGAAGTGTTCCCCCACAGGAAGAGAACAGTCTTGCCTGGTGATTGTCGAGCGGTGTTCATTCATCCGTTGTCATAGCGTCTGCATGGTTTCCCCAATCTACCATGCCTCGGGACACTCTGGAGGTGTCTGTTGCGATCCTCCTCATCCATCCAACCTCCTCATTGAGGAGGATTGCAACAGACACCTCCAGACGCTGAAAGATGCCCTCATAAGAACAGGATATGGCGCTCGACTCATCGATCAACAGTTCCGACGCGCCACAGCGAAAAACCGCACCGACCTCCTCAGAAGACAAACACGGGACACGGTGGACAGAGTACCCTTCGTTGTCCAGTACTTCCCCGGAGCGGAGAAGCTACGGCATCTCCTCCGGAGCCTTCAACATGTCATTGATGAAGACGAACATCTCGCCAAAGCCATCCCCACACCCCCACTTCTTGCCTTCAAACAACCGCGCAACCTCAAACAGACCATTGTCCGCAGCAAACTACCCAGCCTTCAGGAGAACAGTGACCACGACACCACACAACCCTGGCACAGCAACCTCTGCAAGACGTGCCGGATCATCAACACGGATGCCATCATCTCACGTGAGAACACCATCTACCAGGTACACGGTACGTACTCTTGCAACTCGGCCAACGTTGTCTACCTGATACGCTGCAGGAAAGGATGTCCCGAGGCATGGTACATTGGGGAGACCATGCAGACGCTACAACAACGGATGAATGAACACCGCTCGACAATCACCAGGCAAGACTGTTCTCTTCCTGTGGGGGAAGCACTTCAGCGGTCACGGGCATTCAGCCTTGGATCTTCAGGTAAGCGTTCTCCAAGGCGGCCTTCACCACACACGACAGCGCAGAGTCGCTGAGCAGAAACTGATAGCCAAGTTCCGCACACATGAGGACGGCCTAAACCGGGATGTTGGATTTATGTCACATTATCAGTAACCCCCACAGCTTGACTCCTGGGCTTGCAGAATCTCACTGGCTGTCCTGTCTGGAGACAATACACATCTCTTTAACCTGTGCTTAATGCTCCCTCCACCCACATTGTCTGTATCTTTAAGACCTGGTTGGCTGTAGGGATTCGCATTCTAATCAGTATTCTGTAACTTGATTTTGTGTCTCTGTGCCCTGTTTGAGAGCACATTTCCACTCCATCTGACGAAGGAGCAGCGCTCCGAAAGCTAATGGCATTTGCTACCAAATAAACCTGTTGGACTTTAACCTGATGTTGTTAAAACTCTTACTGTGTTTACCCCAGTCCAACGCCGGCAGCTCCACATCATGACCTCCCCTGCAGCCAGTGAGGATACAAAGAATTCTCTCAAGGCCCCAGCAATTTCCTCCCTTGCCTCTCTCAGTATTCTGGGGTATATCCCATCAGGCTCTGGGGACTTGTCTACCTTAATGTTTCTCAAGAACACCAATACAAAGAACAAAGAACAATACAGCACAGGAACAGGCCCTTCGGCCCTCCAAGCCCGCGCCGCTCCCCGGTCCAGGATTGAATCCTGAATCCAGGATCCCCGCCCAATTTTCCAGCCTATCTACATACCAATATCCTATCCACCGAGCTGTCCCTCACAGCTACGATGCTTTGTTCATCACAACCTATTAACTCACCCCCACCCCCCCCATTCCAGACCATGTGATCTCCAGGGAGAGGCGAAAACCCAGAGTGAAAAACCCCAGGGCCAATATGGGGAAAAAAAAATCTGGGAAATTCCTCTCCGACCCCCTGAGGCGATCGAAACGAGTCCAGGAGATCACAATGGCCCTGATCGGAAAATGCTTCCCAACCCTAGTCATTTCCACTTCCACGAACACCATCTGAATTCCCTGCCCCCGAGACAGGTTCCCAACTATCCGCAGTCTCGCGCTGTACTGGCACCTCCTCCTTTTTGATCTCAACATGACTCAAACTATCTACACATCTTTCCTAGACTCATCATCCACCAAGTCCTTCTCTTTGGTGAATACTGACGCAAAGTACTCATTTAATACCTCGCCCATTTCCTCTGGCTCCACGCATAGATTCCCTCCCCTGTCCTTGAGTGGGCCAACCCTCTCCCTGGCTACCCTCTTGCTCTTTATATATGTGTAAAAAGCCTTGGGATTTTCCTTAATCCTGCTGGCCAATTACTTTTCGTGACCCCTTTTAGCCCTCCTTACTCGTTGCTTAAGTTTCTTTCGACATTCCTGGGTCACCCGATTAGGACGGAGATGAGGAGGAATTTCTTCTCCCAGAGCGGGGTGAATCTGTGGAATTCTTTCCTGCTGGAGAGGCTGGGCCATTAAGAATGTTCAAGGCTGAGACTGAGATTTTTAATCATAGAACATAGAACATAACAGCGCAGTACAGGCCCTTCGGCCCTCGATGTTGCGCCGACCAGCGGAACCAATCTAAAGCCCCTCTAATCTACACTATTCCAATATCATCCATATGTTTATCCAATAACCATTTGAATGCTCTTAATGTTGACGAGTCCACCACTGCTGCAGGCAGGGCATTCCACGCCCTTACTACTCTCTGAGTAAAGAACCTACCTCTGACATCTGTCCTATATCTCTCACCCCTCAATTTAAAGCTATGTCCCCTCGTGTTAGCCATCACCATCCAAGGAAAAAGGCTCTCACTGTCCACCCTATCTAATCCTCTGACCATCTTGTATGCCTCTATTAAGTCACCTCTTAACCTTCTTCTCTCTAACGAAAACAACCTCAAGCCCCTCAGCCTTTCCTCATACGATTTTCTCACCATACCAGGCAACAT
Organism: Mustelus asterias; assembly: GCF_964213995.1. Lineage (NCBI taxonomy): Eukaryota > Metazoa > Chordata > Chondrichthyes > Carcharhiniformes > Triakidae > Mustelus > Mustelus asterias. The sequence continues at coordinate 263,813 of NW_027590512.1, forward strand.
CCTGGTAAACCTCCTCTGCACCCTTTCCAACACTTCCACATCTTTCCTATAATACGGCGACCAGAACTGTACGCAATACTCCAAATGCGGCCGCACCAGAGTTTTGTACAGTTGCAGCATGACCTCCTGGCTCCGAAACTCAATCCCTCTACCAATAAAAGCTAACACACCGTACGCCTTCTTAACAACCCTATCAACCTGGGTGCCAACTTTCAGGGATCTATGCACATGGACACCCAGATCCCTCTGTTCATCCACACTACCAAGTATCTTACCATTAGCCCAGTACCCTGTATTCCTGTTACTCCTTCCAAAGTGAATCACCTCACACTTTTCCACATTAAACTCCATTTGCCACCTCTCAGCCCAGCTCTGCAGCTTATCTATGTCCCTCTGTGACCTGCCACTTCCCTCCGCACTGTCTACAACTCTACCGACTTTAGTGTCATCCGCGAATTTACTATTCCATCCTTCCACGCCCTCATCCAAGTCATTAATAAAAATGACAAACAGCAGTGGCCCCAAAACAGATCCTTGCGGTACACCACTAGTAACTGAACTCCAGGATGAATATTTCCCATCAACCACCATCCTCTGTTTTCTTACAGCTAGCCAATTCCTGATCCAAACCACTAAATCACCCTCAATCCCATGTGTCCATATTTTCTGCAAAAGCTTACCATGGGGAACCTTATCAAACGCTTTGCTGAAATCAATAAGGGAATCGAGGGTTATGGGGATAAGGCGGGAAAGTAGAGTTGAGGATTATCACATCAGTCAAGATCTCATTGAAGGCAGAACAGAATCGACGGGATGAATGGCCTACTTCTGCTCCGAGCTCTGGTGGTCGGAGTGCTGAACATAGTCCTGTACTGACGTGATAGTTCCAGACACCAAACCAACCCGCTCCAGACACATTCCCCTTGGCCCAAGCAGGAGTGATGGGTCCCACCCTGAGCTGGTGGGCAGCTTTACCCAACCCTATACCTGCACCCCTCACCCCCCCTCTCCACATTGCAGGGGAACCTTACCCCACACTCGGTCACTCCTCAACTGCCAGGGACCTCCCAACACCAATGGGGTGCAGGAAACTCGATCACGGACCACAAGATGCTGGATTCCTGATGATAATCATTACTTCAACAGCAGAAAAGGAACCAGTGAGTCAGTGTGTGTGGAACCCGTACCCCAGTGAGAGTCAGTGTGTGTGGGACCCGTACCCCAGTGAGAGTCAGTGTGTGTGGGACCCGTACCCCAGTGAGAGTCAGTGTGTGTGGAACCCGTACCCCAGTGAGAGTCAGCGTGTGTGGGACCCGTACCCCAGTGAGAGTCAGCGTGTGTGGAACCCGTACCCCAGTGAGAGTCGGTGTGTGTGGAACCCGTACCCCAGTGAGAGTCAGTGTGTGTGGGACTCATACCCCAGTGAGAGTCAGTGTGTGTGGAACCCGTACCCCAGTGAGAGTCAGCGTGTGTGGGACCCGTACCCCAGTGAGAGTCAGCGTGTGTGGAACCCGTACCCCAGTGAGAGTCGGTGTGTGTGGAACCCGTACCCCAGTGAGAGTCAGTGTGTGTGGAACCCGTACCCCAGTGAGAGTCGGTGTGTGTGGAACCCGTACCCCAGTGAGAGTCAGTGTGTGGGGGCCCGTACCCCAGTGAGAGTCAGTGTGTGTGGAACCCGTACCCCAGTGAGAGTCAGTGTGTGTGGGACCCGTACCCCAGTGAGAGTCAGCGTGTGTGGAACCCGTACCCCAGTGAGAGTCAGTGTGTGTGGGACCCGTACCCCAGTGAGAGTCAGTGTGTGTGGAACCCGTACCCCAGTGAGAGTCAGTGTGTGTGGAACCCGTACCCCAGTGAGAGTCAGTGTGTGTGGGACCCGTACCCCAGTGAGAGTCAGTGTGTGTGGAACCCGTACCCCAGTGAGAGTCAGTGTGTGTGGAACCCGTACCCCAGTGAGAGTCAGTGTGTGTGGGACCCGTACCCCAGTGAGAGTCAGTGTGTGTGGGACCCGTACCCCAGTGAGAGTCAGTGTGTGTGGGACCCGTACCCCAGTGAGAGTCAGTGTGTGTGGAACCCGTACCCCAGTGAGAGTCAGTGTGTGTGGGACCCGTACCCCAGTGAGAGTCAGTGTGTGTGGAACCCGTACCCCAGTGAGAGTCAGTGTGTGTGGAACCCGTACCCCAGTGAGAGTCAGTGTGTGTGGAACCCATACCCCAGTGAGAGTCAGTGTGTGTGGGACCCGTACCCCAGTGAGAGTCAGTGTGTGTGGAACCCGTACCCCAGTGAGAGTCAGTGTGTGTGGAACCCGTACCCCAGTGAGAGTCAGTGTGTGTGGGACCCATACCCCAGTGAGAGTCAGTGTGTGTGGGACCCGTACCCCAGTGAGAGTCAGTGTGTGTGGGACCCGTACCCCAGTGAGAGTCAGTGTGTGTGGGACCCGTACACCAGTGAGAGTCAGTGTGTGTGGGACCCGTACCCCAGTGAGAGTCAGTGTGTGTGGGACCCGTACCCCAGTGAGAGTCAGTGTGTGTGGGACCCGTACCCCAGTGAGAGTCGGTGTGTGTGGGACCCGTACCCCAGTGAGAGTCGGTGTGTGTGGAACCCGTACCCCAGTGAGAGTCAGTGTGTGTGGGACCCGTACCCCAGTGAGAGTCAGTGTGTGTGGGACGCGTACCCCAGTGAGAGTCAGTGTGTGTGACCCGTACCCCAGTGAGAGTCAGTGTGTGTGTGGAACCCGTACCCCAGTGAGAGTCAGTGTGTGTGGGACCCGTACCCCAGTGAGAGTCAGTGTGTGTGGAACCCGTACCCCAGCGAGAGTCAGTGTGTGTGGGACCCGTACACCAGTGAGAGTCAGTGTGTGTGGAACCCGTACCCCAGTGAGAGTCAGTGTGTGTGGGACCCGTACCCCAGTGAGAGTCAGTGTGTGTGGGACCCGTACCCCAGTGAGAGTCAGTGTGTGTGGGACCCGTACCCCAGTGAGAGTCAGTGTGTGTGGGACCCGTACCCCAGTGAGAGTCAGTGTGTGTGGGACCCGTACACCAGTGAGAGTCAGTGTGTGTGGAACCCGTACCCCAGTGAGAGTCAGTGTGTGTGGGACCCGTACCCCAGTGAGAGTCAGTGTGTGTGGGACCCGTACCCCAGTGAGAGTCAGTGTGTGTGGGTCCCGTACCCCAGTGAGAGTCAGTGTGTGTGGAACCCGTACCCCAGTGAGAGTCAGTGTGTGTGGAACCCGTACCCCAGTGAGAGTCAGTGTGTGAGGGGAAGTGGTGGATTGGGGGCGGGGGAGGCGGAGGGTTGGGGGGAGTGCGTTAATCGGAATAAAGAAAGAGCAGTTCTCAGTAAATCAGCAGTTTATTAGTGTTGGCGGGTCAGAGGACAGTGAAACTGGCACAGTTCAGCGTGACGCTGGATAGAGAGAGAGAGAGAGTCAAACAGCCAGTCCAATACCTCAACGGACGGGTCACCCAGACTGGGTCACGTCCCGGGTCAAAGGTGAAAGTTCGTGCATTCAGTGCGGTGGGTGAGGAGTAATTGGCAGCAGGGGGGGGGGGGGGCAAAGCCATTCCCAGCAGCCTCTGTTACCATATCCCAGCATGCAGCTTTTGGGTCAGAGCGGCCAGTTTGCAAAGTGGGGGAGTAGGCTGGGAACCCGCCCCCCTCCCCTCCGCCCCACGGTGGGGAGAACGAGAGAGAGAGACACCATCGCGATTCGCCTGGCAGCTACGGCCCTCCGTGGATAAAGTGCGATACGAGCGGGAATGGCCAGAGCGACACAAGCTTCCAGAGGAAAGGCCACAGAACGGGAAGTCCAAACTCTGCACCAGAGTCCCAGCAGGAGGGAGAAGCCTTGTTGTTGTTGTTGTTGTTATTGTGCATGCAGAGTGGGGAATCTGCACCGCCCCCTCCCCTCCCCCCTCATCGCCAGAAAGCCGCTCAAGCCTGGATGGGATCTTGCTATTCTCCAAGAGAAAGGAGTCAATGACGCGAGACATGCTGACAAACCTCCTCCCTCACACACACAGGTCTCTGTCCGTTTAACCAATGTCCCATTGTGTGTTTTAAAACTTGGGCAGCGAGGGGAGGGAGGTTTGTGTTGGGTGGGGGGGCGGCGGGGGGGAGGAGGGTTCCGGGACAGGCCAGCCCCGTGTCCTCTTGGCTATAGGTGCGATGTTGGCTTCTCCAGGGTTCTGCCCAGGAACTGATCCAGCATGCTGTCCTCAATATCAACTGAGAGGGAGAGAGAGAGAGAGAGAGAGAGAAATCAGCAACTCGCCTTGTCCATGTCTACCCCTCCAACCCACTCCCATCGCCATCTCCTCTCCTCCCCCACCTTCCCAAATCCACAGGCAGCACCGCCTCCCTGCTATTCAACTGCAGAGTGCATCAGAACCAAAGCCCAACCACCTCTCTCCTCCCCTCTATCGAATTTCTCCACATATCTCTCTCTCTGCAGGTGGTCTGGTTAATTAGTTGGTCTGGTTAGTTAACCAGTTTAAATAGTAAGACCAGTTAAGTTAGCAAGCCTGGTTAGCCAGCCCACGCGGTTAGCTCACTCCCTCAATTACCTAACCAGGCAGGCCGTTTAGTTAGCCTGGTCTGGTGGCCACGTTAGACGGCCTGGTTAGTCCACCAGTTAATTAGTTAGCCCGGTTAGCTGGCTTGCCTGGTCAGTCGGTTTCAGTACAAGGTTAGTTTAGTCTGGTTAGTTAGCGAGCTCACTTGGTTAAATTGCCCAATGAGTTGGCTGGCCTAGTTAATTAGTTAACCTGGTAATTCAGTTTGAGATCAGGAACTCAGTTCCGAGGATCGCAGGACTGTGGGATTAACCAGAATGAAACCTACTCCCGAATTAAACCCACTCCCAGTCCCGGATTAATACAGCTCCCAATCCTGTTTAAACCCATTTTAGCCCGGGATTAGCTACAGGTCCGGTCCCCCCCATGCCGACACTATCGTTAAGAAAGCCCCACCAATGCCTCTACTTTCTCAGGAGACTAAGGAAATTTGGCATGTCAGCTACGACTCTCACCAACTTTTACAGATGCCCCATAGAAAGCATTCTTTCTGGTTGTATCACAGCTTGGTCTGGGGCTCCTGCTCTGCCCAAGATCGCAAGGAACTACAAAAGGTCGTGAATGTAGCCCAATCCATCACGCAAACCAGCCTCCCATCCATTGACTCTGTCTACACTTCCCGCTGCCTCGGGAAAAGCAACCAGCATAATCAAGGACCCCACGCACCCCGGACATTCTCTCTTCCACCTTCTCCCGCCGGGAAAAAGATACAGAGGTCTGAGGTCACGTATCAACCGACTCAAGAACAGCTTCTTCCCTGCTGCTGTCAGACTTTTGAATGGACCTACCTCACATTAAGTTGATCTTTCTCTACACCCTAGCTATGACTGTAACACTACTTTCTGCACTCTCTGCCAATGTCCTTGGCAGACAGGATTAAGGAGAATCCCAAGGCATTTTATTCATACGTTAGGAACAACAGGGTTGTCAGGGAAAAAATCGGACCTCTCAGGGACAAAAGTGGGGAATTATGCTTAGAGCCCAAAGAAGTAGGGGAGATCCTAAATGAATACTTTGCGTCAGTATTCACAAAGGAGAGGGATGTGTTGACTGGGAGTGTCTCCGAGGAGAGTGTTGACCCGTTAGAGAAAATCTCCATTACAAGGGAGGAAGTGTTAGGTTTTTTTAGGGAATGTAAAGACTGACAAATCCCCAGGGCCTGATGGAATCTATCCAAGGCTGCTCAGGGAGACGAGAGATGAAATCGCTGGGCCTCTGACGCAAATCTTTGTCTCGTCACTGGACACAGGTGAGGTTCCAGAGGATTGGAGGATAGCTAATGTGGTCCCGTTATTTAAGAAGGGTAGGAAGGATAACCCGGGAAATTATAGGCCGGTGAGCTTGACGTCCGTGGTGGGGAAGTTGTTAGAGAGGATTCTTAGAGATAGGATGTATGCGCATTTAGAAAGGAATAAACTCATTAACGATAGTCAGCATGGTTTTGTGAGGGAGGTCATGCCTCACTAACCTGGTGGAGTTTTTTTGAAGAAGTGACCAGAATGGTTGACGAGGGAAGGGCCGTGGATGTCGTCTATATGGACTTTAGTAAAGCGTTTGACAAAGTCCCTCATGGTAGGTTGGTGCAAAAGGTTGGATCTCATGGGATAAAGGGGGAGGTGGCTAGATGGGTGGAGAACTGGCTTGGTCACAAAAGACAGAGGGTGGTAGTGGAAGGGTCTTTTTCCGGCTGGAGGCCTGTGACTAGTGGTGTTCCGCAGGGTTCTGTATTGGGACCTCTGCTGTTTGTGATTTATATGAACGATCAGTAAGTTTGCGGACGACACGAAAATGGCTGGACTTGCAGATAGTGAGGAACATTGTCAGAGGCTACAGAAGGATATAGATAGGCTGGAAATTTGGGCAAAGAAATGGCAGATGGAGTTCAATCCAGATAAATGCGAAGTGATGCATTTTGGTAGAACTAACGTAGCGGGGAGCTATACGATAAATGGCAGAACCATAAAGGGTGTAGATACGCAGAGGGACCTGGGTGTGCAAGCCCACAGATCCTTGAAGGTGACGTCACAGGCGGAGAAGGTAGTGAAGAAGGCATATGGCATGCTTGCCTTTATAGGATGGGGCATAGAGTATAAAAGTTGGGGTCTGATGTTGCAGCTGTATAGAACGTTGGTTCGGCCGCATTTGGAATACTGCGCCCAGTTCTGGTCGCCACACTACCAGAAGGACGTGGAGGCTTTAGAGAGAGTACAGAGGAGGTTTACCAGGATGTTGCCTGGTATGGAGGGGCTTAGTTATGAGGAGAGATTGGGTAAACTGGGGTTGTTCTCACTGGAAAGACGGAGGATGAGGGGTGACCTAATAGAGGTGTATAAAATTATGAAAGGCATAGATAGGGTGAACGGTGGGAAGCTTTTTCCCAGGTCGATGGTGACGTTCACGAGGGGTCATAGGTTCAAGGTGAGGGGGGAGGGGGAGGTTTAACACGGATATCAGAAGGACGTATTTTACACAGAGGGTGGTGGGGGCCTGGAATGCGCTGCCGGGCAAGGTGATGGAGGCGGACACACTGGGAACGTTTAAGACTTATCTAGATAGCCATATGAACGGAGTGGGAATGGAGGGATACAAAAGAATGGTCTAGTTTGGACCAGGGAGCGGCGCGGACTTGGAGGGCCGAAGGGCCTGTTCCTGTGCTGTATTGTTCTTTGTTCTTTCCTTCTCTATGAACGGTATGCTTTGTCTGTACAGTGCGCAAGAAACAATACTTTTCACTGTATACTAATACACGTGACAATAATAAATCAAATCAAAGATTAGCTCCAATAGACTCTCAACCTGCTTAAACCCGGATTAGCTCTGGTTTAACTCCAAATTAACACGACTCTCAATCCGGATTAAATCCAGATCTACTCCACTGTTGACCCTGTTTATACCCGGTTTAAAATAGAGTTTATTCCCAGCCCTCAATCTGGATTAGCTCCAGTTTAAACCCACCCCTGATCCGGGTTAAATCCAGATTAATCCTGGGTTTATCCCGGTTTTCCCACCTTTCCGGGAGCACCCCACCTGCCCCAGTTTGAGGGCTCGGCCTCTCCAGGAGTTAATCCGGATTTACCCTGCTCCCATTTCAATCTGGGTGGAGTTCTAGCTCGGCTCCTGATCCGGTTTCAATCCGGATTAACCCCGCTCCTGATTCAATCTGGACTAGCTCCGCTCCTGATCCGGTTTCAATCCAGATTAACCCCACTCCTGATTCAATCCGGACTAGCTCCGCTCCTGATCCGGTTTCAATCCAGATTAACCCCGCTCCTGATTCAATCCGGACTAGCTCCGCTCCTGATCCGGTTTCAATCCGGATTAACCCCGCTCCTGATTCAATCCGGACTAGCTCCGCTCCTGATCCGGGCTAAATCCGGATTAACCCCGCTCCTGATTCAATCCGGACTAGCTCCGCTCCTGATCCGGTTTCAATCCGGATTAACCCCGCTCCTGATTCAATCCGGACTAGCTCCGCTCCTGATCCGGTTTCAATCCGGATTAACCCCGCTCCTGATTCAATCCGGACTAGCTCCGCTCCTGATCCGGTTTCAATCCGGATTAACCCCGCTCCTGATTCAATCCGGACTAGCTCCGCTCCTGATCCGGTTTCAATCCGGATTAACCCCGCTCCTGATTCAATCCGGACTAGCTCCGCTCCTGATCCGGTTTCAATCCGGATTAACCCCGCTCCTGATTCAATCCGGACTAGCTCCGCTCCTGATCCGGTTTCAATCCGGATTAACCCCGCTCCTGATTCAATCCGGACTAGCTCCGCTCCTGATCCGGTTTCAATCCGGATTAACCCCACTCCTGATCCGGATTATCCCGGTTTTCCCCCGGGTTTATCCCGGTTTTCCCACCTTTCCGGGAGCGCCCCACTTGCCCCAATTTGGGGGCTCGGCTCCTCCGGCGGCAGCAAAGCCCCAGCGGGTCCCGGGGGCAGAGACTCGGCGCCGGGACTCGATCCGGATCCGCTCCCGGATCCCCGCCGTCCGCCGCCGCTGCTGCTGCCGATCCGCCTTCGCTCCCGGACATCTCGGCACCGCCGCCTGGGATCGGACTGTGCAGCCCCGGAAACCCCGCCTTAAAGCGGCACCGACCCTGCCCGATATCCGGTCCATGGACCAGAATTCCCTTAAAGCGGCACCGACCCTGTCCGATATCCGGTCCATGGACCAGAATTCCCTTAAAGCGGCACCGACCCTGTCCGATATCCGGTCCATCGACCAGAATTCCCTTAAAGCGGCACCGACCCTGCCCGATATCCGGTCCAAAGACCAGAATTCCCTTAAAGCGGCACCGACCCTGCCCGATATCCGGTCCATAGACCAGAATTCCCTTAAAGCGGCACCGACACTGTCTGATATCCGGTCCATAGACCAGAATTCCCTTAAAGCGGCACCGACCCTGTCTGATATCCGGTCCATAGACCAGAATTCCCTTAAAGCGGCACCAGCACTGCCCGATATCCGGTCCATTAAACCAGAAATACTTTAAAGCGGCACCAGCCCTGCCCGATATCCAGTCCATAGACCAGAAATACCTTAAAACTGCACTGTCCCGGCCAAATTCCGGTTTATCGACTATAATTATAGGTAGGCCTAAAAGGTAGGGATATGTTCAGCACAACTTGTGGGGCCAAAGGGCCTGTTTTGTGCTGTCGTTTTCTATGTTTCTATGTATGTTTCTATAATTCCCTTAAAGCGGCACCAGCCCTGTCAGACATCTGGTCCATAGACCAGGAATCCCTTAAAGCGGCACTGTGCCTACTCGACATCCAGTCCATTGATCACAAATCTCCTGAAGCGGTGCTGTTCCCCAGTATCCGGGCCATGGACCATAAATCCCTTAAAGCGGCACCGGCCCTCCTCAATATCCAATCCATCGAACATAAATGATTTAAAGCGGCACTATCCTTCCTGCAATATCCCTTCCATTGACCATAAATCATTTAAAGCAGCACTGTCCCTCCCCAATATCCAATCAATTGGCCATAAATCCCTTAAAGCAGCACTGTCCCTACCCAATAGCCAATCCATTGACCATAAATCTATTACGGCCCAATATCTGATCCATTGAGCATAAATCCCTTAAAGCAAGGTCATCCCTGCCCAATATCCAGTCCTTCGATTGTAAATCACTTAAAGCAAGATCGACCCTACACAACACAGTGCATTGATTGTAAATCACTTAAAGCAAGATCGCCTCTGACCAATATCAAGTCCACTGACAGTAAACCACTTAAAGCAAGATTGTCCCAGCCACTATCAAATCCATTGACCATAAATCACTTAAAGTGAGATTATCCTTGCCCAATATCTGATTTATTTTTAAATCCCTTACAGCAAGATCGGTTCTAAACAAAATCTGATCCACCGACCATAAATCTCTTAAAGTGAGACCCGACCAGCAGCCAATTCCAATTCATAAGACGATAAATGTCTTAAAACGTCAAATTTCAGAGCGGACAGTGGATCATTGAAGGAGAAAATTGTTATTGTTTGGGCTGACGTTACTCGGTTAAAACCCCCTTTCCTTTCTTTAATTACAGGGGGTGGGGAGGTTGGGGACACATCCAGACTATGACTCTGCTGGGGGCCTGAGGCGAGAAATCTTCCTGAGGTTGGAAGGTGTCTCCTCGTGTCTCTGTCACTGGGCTGCATTGCCATGGCGACAGGTGGGAAAGCTCAGACGGTCCGTCAGGATTGCTTTTCTGTTCGCCTCCCTGATTTCCAGCACCCCACCATCCCGTGGCAACAGGTCAGAGCTCCCGCCCTGGCTTTGCCCAGTTGTGTGAGTGACTGGCACAGCCAAGGTTAATGAACTGGGATCCCCTCAGTGAGGGAACGCTGCGCTGTTGGGGAATGCTCTCTTTCCGATAAAACAGCATCTCTTCTGGATGTAATATATCCCAATTGAGGGAGAGCTTCTCCCAGGAAAATATTCCACCCTCAGCCGATACTAAAATCGGTTATTATAGAATCCCTACAATGCAGAGAGAGTCTGCACTGACTCTCCGAAAGAGCAGTTTACCCAGGTCCTCCCCTCTATCCCCATAATCCTGCTCATTTACCATGGCCAATCCACCTAACCTGCACATCTTTGGACACTAAGGGGCAATTTAGCATGGCCAATCCATCTAACCTGCACATCTTTGGACACTAAGGGGCAATTTAGCATGGCCAATCCATCTAACCTGCACATCTTTGGACACTAAGGGGCAACTTAGCATGGCCAATCCACCTAACCTGCACATCTTTGGACACTAAGGGACAATTTACCACGGCCAATCCACCTAACCCACACATCTTTGGACTCTAAGGGGCAACTTACCATGGCCAATCCACCTAACCTGCACATCTTTGGACACTAAGGGACAATTTACCATGGCCAATCCACCTAACCCACACATCTTTGGACTCTAAGGGGCAACTTACCATGGCCAATCCACCTAACCTGCACATCTTTGGACACTAAGGGACAATTTACCATGGCCAATCCACCTAGCCAGTACATCTTTGGACACTAAGGGGCAATTTAGCATGGCCAATCCACCTAACCTGCACATCTTTGGACACTAAGGGACAATTTACCACGGCCAATCTACCTAACCCACACATCTTTGGACTCTAAGGGGCAACTTACCATGGCCAATCCACCTAACCTGCACATCTTTGGACACTAAGGGACAATTTACCATGGCCAATCCACCTAACCCACACATCTTTGGACACTAAGGGGCAACTTACCATGGCCAATCCACCTAACCTGCACATCTTTGGGCACTAAGGGACAATTTAGCATGGCCAATCCACCTAACCTGCACATCTTTGTACTGTGGGAGGAAACTGGAGCATCCAGAGGAAGCCCACGCAGACATGGGGAGAATGTGCAAACTCTGCCGTGACTCCTGTGCCTGTTTCGTGTTGGGAGGCAGAAATGTTATTTCAAGTTCCACAGTTCACATCGACGCTGCCCTCACAGTTCACAACATCAGAGCTTGGCGCCACACGCCACCTTCCCGCCTGGTCAACCATCGGTTTCATATCCACTCATGCTTCTGGCCTCATGACTTGTTCTCACACGGATTGAACCAGCAAAGTACAGGTGTGTCAGTATTTACAGCAGGTCCTTAGGGGAGTGTCAGTATTAACAGGGGGTCCCCGGGGAGTGTCAGTATTTACAGGGGGTCCCCGGGGGGAGTGTGTCAGTATTTACAGGTGGTCCCTGGGGGAGAGTGTGTCAGTATTTACAGAGGGTCACTAGGGGGAGAGTGTCAGTATTTACAGGGGGGTCCCTGGGGGAGAGTGTCAGTATTTACAGGGGGGCCCCGGGGAGAGTGTGTCAGTATTTACAGGGGGTCACGGGGGGAGAGTGTCAGTATTTACAGGGGGGTCCCCGGGGGAGAGTGTGTCAGTATTTACAGGGGGGTCCCCGGGGGAGAGTGTGTCAGTATTTACAGGGGGGTCCCCGGGGGAGAGTGTGTCAGTATTTACAGGGGGGCCCCGGGGAGAGTGTGTCAGTATTTACAGGGGGTCACGGGGGGAGAGTGTCAGTATTTACAGGGGGGTCCCCGGGGGAGAGTGTGTCAGTATTTACAGGGGGGTCACGGGGGGAGAGTGTCAGTATTTACAGGGGGGTCCCCGGGGGAGAGTGTGTCAGTATTTACAGGGGGGTCCACGGGGGGAGAGTGTGTCAGTATTTACAGGGGGGTCCCTGGGGGGAGTCCTGTGTCAGTATTTACAGGGGGTCCCTGGGGGGAGTGTGTCAGTATTTACAGGGGGGGCCCCGGGGAGAGTGTGTCAGTATTTACAGGGGGTCCCCGGGGGGAAGAGTGTCAGTATTTACAGGGGGTCCCCGGGGGGAGTGTGTCAGTATTTACAGGGGGGTCCCTGGGGGGAAGAGTGTCAGTATTTACAGGGGGTCCCCGGGGAGAGTGTGTCAGTATTTACAGGGGGTCCCCGGGGAAGAGTGTGTCAGTATTTACAGGGGGGTCCCTGGGGGAGAGTGTCAGTATTTACAGGGGGTCACGGGGGGAGAGTGTCAGTATTTACAGGGGGTCCTCAGGGGAGAGTGTGTCAGTATTTACAGGGGGGTCCCTGGGGGAGAGTGTCAGTATTTACAGGGGGGCCCCGGGGAGAGTGTGTCAGTATTTACAGGGGGTCACGGGGGGAGAGTGTCAGTATTTACAGGGGGGTCCCCGGGGGAGAGTGTGTCAGTATTTACAGGGGGGTCCCCGGGGGAGAGTGTGTCAGTATTTACAGGGGGGTCCCCGGGGGAGAGTGTGTCAGTATTTACAGGGGGGTCCCCGGGGGAGAGTGTGTCAGTATTTACAGGGGGGCCCCGGGGAGAGTGTGTCAGTATTTACAGGGGGTCACGGGGGGAGAGTGTCAGTATTTACAGGGGGGTCCCCGGGGGAGAGTGTGTCAGTATTTACAGGGGGGTCCCCGGGGGAGAGTGTGTCAGTATTTACAGGGGGGTCCCTGGGGGGAGTCCTGTGTCAGTATTTACAGGGGGGTCCCTGGGGGGAGTGTGTCAGTATTTACAGGGGGGTCCACGGGGGGAGAGTGTGTCAGTATTTACAGGGGGGTCCCTGGGGGGAGTCCTGTGTCAGTATTTACAGGGGGGTCCCTGGGGGGAGTCCTGTGTCAGTATTTACAGGGGGTCCCTGGGGGGAGTCCTGTGTCAGTATTTACAGGGGGGGCCCCGGGGAGAGTGTGTCAGTATTTACAGGGGGTCCCCGGGGGGAAGAGTGTCAGTATTTACAGGGGGGTCCCTGGGGGGAGTGTGTCAGTATTTACAGGGGGTCCCCGGGGGGGGGGGGGGGGGGGGGGGGAGAAGAGTGTGTATTTACAGGGGGGTCCCCGGGGGGTGTGTGTCAGTATTTACAGGGGGTCCCCGGGGGAGAGTGTGTCAGTATTTACAGGGGGGTCCCCGGGGGGAGTGTGTCAGTATTTACTGGGGGGTCCCCGGGGGGAGTGTGTCAGTATTTACAGGGGGTCCCCGGGGGGAGTGTGTCAGTATTTACAGGTGTCCCTGGGGGGGGGGGGGGGGGGAAAGAGTGTGTATTTACAGGGGGGTGTGTCAGTATTTACAGGGGGTCCCCGGGGGGAGTGTGTCAGTATTTACAGGGGGGTCCCGGGGGGGGGGAAGTGTGTCAGTAATTACTTGGGGGTCCCCGGGGGAGAGTGTATCAGTATTTACAGGGGGGTCCCCGGGGGAGAGTGCGTCAGTATTGACAGGGGGTCCCCGGGGGAGAGTGTGCCAGTATTTACAGAGGGGTCCCCGGGGGGAGAGTGTGTCAGTATTTACAGGGGGGTCCCCGGGGGGAGTGTGTCAGTATTTACAGGGGGTCCTCGGGGGGAGTGTGTCAGTATTTACAGGGGGTCCCCGGGGGGAAGAGTGTCAGTATTTACAGGGGGTCCCCGGGGGGAGTGTGTCAGTATTTACAGGGGGGTCCCTGGGGGGAAGAGTGTCAGTATTTACAGGGGGTCCCCGGGGAGAGTGTGTCAGTATTTACAGGGGGTCCCCGGGGAGAGTGTGTCAGTATTTACAGGGGGTCCCCGGGGAAGAGTGTGTCAGTATTTACAGGGGGGTCCCTGGGGGAGAGTGTCAGTATTTACAGGGGGTCACGGGGGGAGAGTGTCAGTATTTACAGGGGGTCCTCGGGGGAGAGTGTGTCAGTATTTACAGGGGGGTCCCTGGGGGAGAGTGTCAGTATTTACAGGGGGGCCCCGGGGAGAGTGTGTCAGTATTTACAGGGGGTCACGGGGGGAGAGTGTCAGTATTTACAGGGGGGTCCCCGGGGGAGAGTGTGTCAGTATTTACAGGGGGGTCCCCGGGGGAGAGTGTGTCAGTATTTACAGGGGGGTCCCCGGGGGAGAGTGTGTCAGTATTTACAGGGGGGTCCCCGGGGGAGAGTGTGTCAGTATTTACAGGGGGGCCCCGGGGAGAGTGTGTCAGTATTTACAGGGGGTCACGGGGGGAGAGTGTCAGTATTTACAGGGGGGTCCCCGGGGGAGAGTGTGTCAGTATTTACAGGGGGGTCCCCGGGGGAGAGTGTGTCAGTATTTACAGGGGGGTCCCTGGGGGGAGTCCTGTGTCAGTATTTACAGGGGGGTCCCTGGGGGGAGTGTGTCAGTATTTACAGGGGGGTCCACGGGGGGAGAGTGTGTCAGTATTTACAGGGGGGTCCCTGGGGGGAGTCCTGTGTCAGTATTTACAGGGGGGTCCCTGGGGGGAGTCCTGTGTCAGTATTTACAGGGGGTCCCTGGGGGGAGTCCTGTGTCAGTATTTACAGGGGGGGCCCCGGGGAGAGTGTGTCAGTATTTACAGGGGGTCCCCGGGGGGAAGAGTGTCAGTATTTACAGGGGGTCCCCGGGGGGAGTGTGTCAGTATTTACAGGGGGGTCCCTGGGGGGAGTGTGTCAGTATTTACAGGGGGTCCCCGGGGGGGGGGGGGGGGAGAAGAGTGTGTATTTACAGGGGGGTCCCCGGGGGGTGTGTGTCAGTATTTACAGGGGGTCCCCGGGGGAGAGTGTGTCAGTATTTACAGGGGGGTCCCCGGGGGGGAGTGTGTCAGTATTTACAGGGGGTCCCCGGGGGGAGTGTGTCAGTATTTACAGGTGTCCCTGGGGGGGGGGGGGGGGGGGGGGGAAAGAGTGTGTATTTACAGGGGGGTGTGTCAGTATTTACAGGGGGTCCCCGGGGGGAGTGTGTCAGTATTTACAGGGGGGTCCCGGGGGGGGGGAAGTGTGTCAGTAATTACTTGGGGGTCCCCGGGGGAGAGTGTATCAGTATTTACAGGGGGGTCCCCGGGGGAGAGTGCGTCAGTATTGACAGGGGGTCCCCGGGGGAGAGTGTGCCAGTATTTACAGAGGGGTCCCCGGGGGAGAGTGTGTCAGTATTTACAGGGGGGTCCCCGGGGGGAGTGTGTCAGTATTTACAGGGGGTCCTCGGGGGGAGTGTGTCAGTATTTACAGGGGGTCCCCGGGGGGGGGGAGTATGTCAGTATTTACAGGGGGTCCCCGGGGGGGGGGGGGGGGGGAGAGTGTGTCAGCATTAACAGGGGAACGGGGGGGGGTCCCTGTGGTGGTGCGTGCGTGTGAAATAAACACTCGGATCCTGTAACAGAGAGACAGCACCCAGAATGAAAATATTCCTTTATTTATCCAATATATAAAAAAAATAGGTTGCTCACTGAAGAGACTGGAATAGCAGAGCTCAGACTGGGGAAGTGAGGGCCACGAGGAGTTCGATAGGTCAGGAAGATTCCCTGCAACCCGCCCCTCCTCCCCCAAACCTTCTCCTAACCCAGGGGTGCTGAGGTCAACTTGTTGGGATATCAGGAGACAGAACTGTGAGCAAAACAGGGCCTCCACATGAGCAGGGTGCAGCTCTCCACAGTTGAATATCAGCTCCCCCCCGCCCCCTCCCTCCGGAGGCTGATCGAATCTGCCTCCCCCTGCCCCTCCGTCGAGTCTAACACCCATCGTAGTGTGGGGTTCCGCAACTCCTCGTGTCCGGTCCCAGCCTGTGGACTGTGTGAAAATACAGAAGCGAATGCGATAAAGCAGGGGTGCGGGGAAACAAGCAGCACAAGACAGGTGACCAGGGGGAGGGGGTAAAGAGTCCCCTCCACCTCCAAACCTGCCCAGATTCACCCCCTCAGAGGGAGCTCTGGTTGGTGGAAGAGACAAGAAGTCACTCGAATTGCCGGGCAGCTTCCAGTTAAGCTTGGCTTTTTAAAAAAAAATTATACATATAAAAAAATTGTCCATCACTTATTGCCCTTGAGAAGGGGAAGTGAGATGCTCGCTCGGATCGAGAGAGGCGCAGAGGAGCCCCCCCCCCCCCGCTCTATGCCAGTAACCGTCAGACAGTTCCCAGAATACAGGGACGGGGGAAGGGGGAAAAGGGGGAGCGTCAGGGGCATTGCTGGAAGGAATGGCTCTTGGAAACGGGCAGGGACGGGCGGGCGCGGGGAATCTATCTGGAGCTTCCCCTTTCGGGGCGGTCTACAGTTCCTGCTGCAGACCTGGTTCGATGGAGCGCCCAGATACAGGCCCGAAAATCGACACCTCTCTCCCTGGGGTGGAGGCGAGTGGAGAGAACCAAGGAGTCGAGGGCTCCTCAATTTAATGTCTTATTGTGTTAGTGTGTGTGCGCGCGTGCTCCAACCCCTGCCCCTTGCTGCACTGCACGGCCCCTTTAAGGCTTAAAGGGGAACTCGAGTGGTACGTCACCTGGCTGAAGATGGGTTGGGTGGAGGTGGGGGAAGAGGGTCTTCACTGCCCACTTGCCCCCACCCCCTTCCTCCTGGACCCCTCGGCCCCCAGACTGTGCCATGTTGGGGTCAGAGGAGAAAGAGATGGCAGGAAACAAGAAGGGGGGGGGGGGGGGAAAAAGGAGCGGGGTACAGATTCTACCCCCAACGCGGCCCAGAAAGAATGGAGTTCGCCCTCTGCAGGAACTGGTTCCTGGGTCGTTTGGGGAGGGGGCAGTGGGGGGCGGCGGAGACGGGCCAGGTCACTGACCCCACCCTTGGCTGACGTGCCAATCTTGGCAGACTTGCCCCCTCAGCCCCGGGTCCAAAGCACAAATAATCATTTTGTACATTTCTTGCTTGTGAAAAAGGCTGGCAGTTACTTGCTAAAAACTGGCAGAGGTGGGGGAGTGGGGAGGAAACCAAAGCCCCTCGATCTGCCCGGGAATGGGGGGAGGGACGGAGGAGCGGGTGGGCAGTCAGTCCGAGTCCCTCTCAGCTTTAACCAGTAGCTTCTTCCCTTTCTTGAGCTCAGTGCCCTCCTTCCTCTGAGCCGCTTTGACCTGACTGTGAACAGAGAGAGAGAGAGAGAGAGATAGTTGGGTTAAACGCTGTCACTTCCCACGCTTCCCCCTCCCCATTGCTGAGGTTTCAGATTCCGCACCCATCCCTCCCACCCCCACAGATCACTCTCCAAGCCGGCAGGAATAGCTGCCAGCCGTTCGACTGCAGTAGCCATCACCTATTCCTGCTGGCGTCTGTTTTAACACACACAAGGGACAGTCTTTCCAATGAGGCGATCCAGGAACAGACATAAGGTGTCTGACAGTGCGGCACTCCCTCAGCACTGACCCTCTGACAGTGCGGCACTCCCTCAGCACTGACCCTCTGACAGTGCGGCACTCCCTCAGTACTGACCCTCTGACAGTGCGGCACTCCCTCAGCACTGACCCTCTGACAGTGCGGCGCTCTCTCAGCACTGACCCTCTGACAGTGCGGCACTCCCTCAGCACTGACCCTCTGACTGTGCGGCACTCCCTCAGCACTGACCTTCTGACAGTGCGGCACTCCCTCAGCACTGACCCTCTGACAGTGCGGCACTCCCTCAGCACTGACCCTCTGACAGTGCGGCACTCCCTCAGTACTGACCCTCTGACAGTGCGGCACTCCCTCAGCACTGACTCTCTGACAGTGGACAGTGCGGCACTCCCTCAGCACTGATCCTCTGACAGTGCGGCACTCCCTCAGCACTGATCCTCCGACAGTGCGGCACTCCCTCAGCACTGACCCTCCGACAGTGCGGCACTCCCATAGCACCGACCCTCTGACAGTGCGGCACTCCCTCAGTACTGACCTTCTGACAGTGCGGCACTCCCTCAGTACTGACCTTCTGACAGTGCGGCACTCCCTCAGCACAGACCCTCCGACAGTGCGGCACTCCCTCAGCACTGACCCTCCGACAGTGCGGCACTCCCTCAGCACTGACTCTCCGACAGTGCGGCACTCCCTCAGCGCTGACCCTCCGACAGTGCGGCACTCCCTCAGCACTGACCCTCCGACAGTGCGGCACTCCCTCAGTACTGACCCTCTGACAGTGCGGCACTCCCTCAGCACTGACCCTCTGACAGTGCGGCACTCCCTCAGCACTGCACTGGATGTTTGTAGGCGGCACGGTGGTTAGCGCTGCTGCCTCACAGCGCCGGGGACCCGGGTTCGATTCCCGGCTTGGGTCACTGCCTGTGCAGAGTCTGCACGTTCTCCCCGTGTCTGCGTGGGTTTCCTCCGGGTGCTCCGGTTTCCTCCCACAGTCCGAAAGACGTGCTGGTTAGGGTGCATTGGCTGTGCTAAATTCTCCCTCAGTGTTACCCGAACAGGTGCCAGAGTGTGGGCGACTAGGGGCTTTTCACAGTAACTTCATTGCAGTGTTAACGTAAAGCTACTTGAGACACTAACAAATAGACTACCTCTCGCACCAATACTTACAGCTTGTGCTTCTGCTTATAAGTGTCAATGACTTCAGAGGGGATGATGTCCCTGATTTCCAGTGATTCGTTCAGTTTCTTCATCATTTCATAGCGTCCACGGCCATGGATCTGCAGGAGGGACGGTCAGCCTTGAGTTCAGAGGTCACACGCACAGGAGGTCATTGAGTATTGATTGATAGGCAGAGGGATCTGGGTGTACAGGTACACGGGTCACTGAAAGTGGCAATGCAGGTGGGGAAGGTGGTCAAGAAGGCATACGGCATGCTTGCCTTCATCGGCCGGGGCATTGAGTTTAAAAATTGGCAAGTCATGTTGCCGCTTTATAGAACCTTAGTTAGGCCGCACTTGGAATATAGTGTTCAATTCTGGTCGCCATACTACCAGAAGGATGTGGAGGCTTTGGAGAGGGTACAGAGAAGATTTACCAGGATGTTTCCCTGGTATGGAGGGCATTAGCTATAAGGAGAGGTTGGAGAAACTTGGTTTGTTCTCACTGGAACTACGGAGGTTGAGGGGAGACCTGATAGAAGTCTACATGATTATGAGAGGCACGGACAGAGTGGATAGTCAGAAGCTTTTTCCCAGGGTGGAAGAGTCAATTACTAGGGGGCACAGGTTTAAGGTGCGAGGGGCAAGGTTTAAAGGAGATGTACAAGGCAGAGTTTTTACACAGAGGGTGGTGGGTGCCTGGAACTCGTTGCCGGGGGAGATGGTGGAAGCGGATACAATAGTGAGTTTTAAGGGACGTCTGGACAAATACCTGAATAGGATGGGAATAGAGGGATATGGTCCCCGGAAGGGTAGGGGGTTTTAGTTCAGTCGGGGCAGCATGGTCGGTACAGGCTTGGAGGGCCGAAGGGCTTGTTCCTGTGCTGTAATTTTCTCTGTTCTTTGTCAGATGCCGGGGAGGTTAGAGTGTCCAATCAGCATCAGGCTTTGGAGGGTTTTGCTCGGTCTTCTGTCGGATGTACGCAGCGTGGGATGGGACGCGTACACGGGAACAGGAGGAGAGCCCTCAACTCTGTTCTTCCCATGCAATGAGAACACGGCTGATCCCTGTTGTAACTCCATCTACCTGCCTTACTTCCGTAACCCTTCACCTCAGCACCGATTCTGGAGCGGCACAGTAGTTAGCAATTCTGCCTCCCACCACCAGGGACCCGGGTTCGATTCCCGGCTTGGGTCACTGTGTGGAATTTGCACGTTCTCCCCGTGTCTGCGTGGGTTTCCTCCGGTTTCCTCCCACAGTCTGAAAGATGTGTAGGTTAGTTGGATTGGCCATGCTAAATTGTCCCTTAGTGTCCAAAGATGTGCAGGTTAGATGGATTGGCCATGCTAAATTGCCCCTTAGTGTCCAAAGATGTGCAGGTTAGGGTGGATTGGCCATGCTAAATTGCCCCTTAGTGTCCAAAGATGTGCAGGTTAGGGTGGATTGGCCATGCTAAATTGTCCCTTAGTGTCCAAAGATGTGCAGGTTAGGGTGGATTGGCCATGCTAAATTGTCCCTTAGTGTCCAAAGGTGTGCAGGCTAGGTGGATTGGCCGTGCTAAATTGCCCCTTAGTGTTCAAAGATGTGCAGGTTAGGTGGATTGGCCATGCTAAATTGCCCCTTAGTGTCCAAAGATGTGTGGGTTAGGTGGATTGGCCATGCTAAATTGCCCCTTAGTGTCCAAAGATGTGCAGGTTAGGTGGATTGGCCATGCTAAATTGCCCCTTAGTGTCCAAAGATGTGCAGGTTAGGTGGATTGGCCATGCTAAATTGTCCCTTAGTGTCCAAAGATGTGGAGGTTAGGTTGATTGGCCATGCTAAATTGCCCCTTGTGTCAGGAGGATTAGCAGGGTAAATGTGCGAGGTTACGGGAATAGGGACTGGGTGGGATTGTGGTCGGTGCAGACTCGATGGGCCGAATGGTCTCCTTCTGCACTGTAGGGATTCTATGACTTCAGAGCCACAATGTGGTTGACTCTCAACTGATCTCGGGGAACTGGGGATGGGCAGTAAGTGCCAGCGATGCCCACGAGTGAACAAATAAAAGCCCCTCTATGAGATGACGCCCCCCCCCCCAATCACTCGCACCCCAGGGTGGTCTGTGAGACCCCCGTCCTCGGAGTTAACCCCTCGCGTGCCGCTGCACTCTTACCTGCAAAGTGAAGACTTCGTCATCGGGAAGCACTTTCTTCTTCCTGGGCCCGGGTGAGCCTGTGGCCTGAGACACTTCCCGGATCGCTGGGGGAGGGGGGAATAGAGAGAGCAGACAGATCAGCGTGCGCCATTGCTGCAACCCCCTCCTCTCCCCGCGCCCTCCCTCGCGCCCTCCGGCGCAGAGTTATACTCACAGCGTTTAGTTGTGGAACCGCCAGACTTGGCCACCGAGCCTTCCTGCTGCCTCTTCAAGTTCTCCTCCTCGGTTTTCCGATCGCGCCCGGGACAGGCGCAGACTCGCACCTCGAAGCACCTGCGGCCGAGGAGGTTTCCACTGCATGGCGTTCGGGGGGGGGGGAGGGAGACACAAGGCAACACGGTGAGATTCAGAAACAGGGCAGTATGGACAAGTTGGGCCGAAGGGCCTGTTTCCATGCTGTGAACCTCTTGACGATGAGTGTTTAGAGCGACTCCACACCACAGATAATCATAAGAACCCCTACAGTGCAGGAGGAGGCCATTCGGCCCCTCAGCTCAGCACCGACCACAATCCCATCCCCGGCCCCATCCCCATACATTTACCCCGCTAATTCTCTTTGACTCTAAGGGACAATTTAGCACGGCAAATCCCCCTAATCCGCACATCTTTCGGACTGGGGGAGGAAACCGGAGCACCCTGAGGAAACCCACACAGACACGGGGAGAATGTGCAGACTCCGCACAGACAGTGACCCGAGCCGGGAATCGAACCCGGGTCCCTGGCGCTGTGAGGCAGCAGTGATATCCAGTGTGCCAGAGAGGGAGAACTTTTGTCCCAAAACGCCAGGTCGAGCTTCCCTGCTTCACTCCGTTACAGGATCTATCTGCCCACCAGAGGTGGAATAATGAACGCCCAGGTGTAGCATCTCATCTAAAAAACTGACCCTCTGACAGTGCGGCACTCCCTCAGCACTGACCCTCTGACAGTGCGGCACTCCCTCAGCACTGACCCTCTGACAGTGCGGCACTCCCTCAGCACTGACCCTCTGACAGTGCGGCACTCCCTCAGTACTGACCCTCTGACAGTGCGGCACTCCCTCAGCACTGACTCTCTGACAGTGCGGCACTCCCTCAGCACTGACCCTCTGACAGTGCGGCACTCCCTCAGTACTGACCCTCTGACAGTGCGGCACTCCCTCAGTACTGACCCTCTGACAGTGCGGCACTCCCTCAGCACTGACCCTCTGACAGTGCGGCACTCCCTCAGCACTGACCCTCTGACAGTGCGGCACTCCCTCAGTACTGACCCTCTGACAGTGCGGCACTCCCTCAGTACTGACCCTCTGACAGTGCGGCACTCCCTCAGCACTGACTCTCTGACAGTGCGGCACTCCCTCAGCACTGACCCTCTGACAGTGCGGCACTCCCTCAGCACTGACCCTCTGACAGTGCGGCACTCCCTCAGCACTGACCCTCTGACAGTGCGGCACTCCCTCAGCACTGACCCTCTGACAGCGGGGGTTCCGCGCGAGGGCGGCACGCTGACACCTTGGAAACTCTACGTCACAGACCGCCGCGGGCGATACTCACTCGGGGGTTTCCAGGGTGAGGATGGAGAGAATCGGCCGCCTGTTCATCCCTCCCATACAGCTACTGTTACACATGAAGTTGTAGGGGATGGTGGTGTAATCCGAACCCACCTGTGGGAAAGAGGGGAGCGGGGTGAGAGAGGCAGAGCGTGAGGCAGCCCCTGCAAACAGCACCCAGATTCAGACACACCCGTTACACCCCCGCCCCCCCCTTACTGCTGTGCATAACATGGGCAAGGATGATGCCAAGATTGCCCTGGCAATGCCCTGCCCTCCCCCCCCGTGGAAACCCCACCCTCAGTGGGTCAGCATTTTTGTGGGAAGAGGGGGGGCGTTTTTCTTCGGAGCTCAGAATGCTGCACCGCCCCGGGGCGCCGTTACAGAGACAGCTTCCAACGGTCTGCCTCCAACAAGGGACCACCCTGACCTCGTGTCTCCCACACCGGGCTCAGGGAGAGGGGTGGGTGGGTAACTGGCACAGCCACGGGCTCATCCTGATGCCCAACGTACAACCCAGCCCAGGGCTTAACGGGGCCGGATTGGTTGGGGTGGGGTGACCCCAGTCTGAGAGGTCGACTGCTCTGCTGTCAGTTAGCGCCGGAGCAGGGGTTTCAGTCTCACCTGCCCCAGGGCGTACCCCACACATCAGCGTCATTTAGCAGTGCGTTCCGACTCCCCCGTGCCCTCCTTCCCTGCGGAGAATCGTCGGGGTTGAGGAGGCGCCAGTCTGAGGTCGACTGCTCCGCTGTCAGTTAGCGCTGGAGCAGGTGCTTCAGTTTCAACTGTCCAGGGCCCACCGCACATCAGCTTCATTCAGCAGCACATTCTGACTCCCCCGCGCCCTCCTTCCCTGTGGAGACTGGTTGGGGCGGGGCAGGGCAGGCTGAGAGGTCGACTGCTCCGCTGTCAGTTAGCACCGGAGCAAGTGTTTCAGTCCCACCTCCCCCGGGCCCACCACATGCATGAGCGTCATTCAGGAGCGCGTTCTAACTGCCCCCGCCCCCCATCCTCCTTACCTGCGGAGGCTCATAAGGCACGACCACGCTCTGTCTCTTGGTGCCCCCGTCTTCCACGTAACGCGCCTGGGTATTGGCCTCCACGCGGATCAGGTGACTCGGAGCGGCGTGTCCTGGGGGGGGAGGGGGGGGTTGAAGAAGGTTCAGACAATCGTGAATCAATGGCAGAATCCTGGCCGAGGGTCCACCCCTGTCCCCTCACCCCGGTGACCCGATGTTTAGCTCAGTACGCAGACCATGCACGGGAACTCGACGGATCAAAGGGTCTCTTTCTCTGCTATCCCGCCTCCCGTTCCGGACACGCTCACATTCCCGTTGGGAATGTTCAAGGCTCGCAACGAGGTGGCGCGGGCCACCTTGGCACGATGGGTACCTGACTGTGCCGGTAACCCAGAGAATCGTACAACCGTAGGGCGCAGAAGGAGGATATTCTGCCCAGCGTGGCTCTCGGAACCAGCATTGCGACTTAGAGACATTCCCCCGCCTTTTCTCCGTAAGCCCCCCGCACATTTCAAACAATCATCTGACGCCTTCTTAAAGGCCTTGATGGAACCTGCGTCCACCCACACTCCCAGGGGTGACTCTCCCGAGACACCGCTTCGAATCATTAACTATCTCACTAAATACTGGGTTGGCCCAAAAAAACCCCCATCTGGGTTCACTAATGTCCATAGATTGCGTCCAGTGCAGAAGGATGAGGCCATTCAGCCCATCGAGCTTGTACTGACAACAATCCCACCCAGACCCTATCCCCATGTATTTACCCCGCTTATTCCCCCTGATACCAGGGGGCAATTTATCACGGCCAATGCACCCTAACCCGCACATCTTTGGGCTGTGGGAGGAAACTGGAGCACCCGGAGGAAACCCACACAGACACGGGGAGAACGTGCAGACTCCACACAGACAGTGACCCGAGGTGGGAATCGAACCCGGCTCCCAGACGCTGTGAGGCAGCAGCGCTAACCCACTGTGCCACCGTCCTTACCCCGGTCTGGCCTACACGTGACTCCAGACCCACAGAGACCTGGTTGATTGGCGCGCGGATCTGTGATCCCGCCCCTCCACCCTCAGGGGAGTTCAGCCCCGGGCCCAGACGCCGGGGGTAACGCGGGCGTGAGAAAGGGAAAGCTGGTCTCACCGTCATTTTCCGAGCTGCGTTCATGGTGCGGGCATCTCTTCACCACCTCGGTCACATGCTCCGCCTTCTTGTAGACGGCAGTGGCGCGCAGCAGGGTACCGGCTGGTGGCGCAGAGGACACCCGGACCTGGATCGGGCAGGTCTTAGCCAACTGGCAATACAGCTTGTTCAAATCTGGAGAGTACTGCAGAGAGAGAGAGAGAAAGAGAAAGAGTTAGTGAGGGGAGAGAGAGAGTGTTAGTGTGTGAGAGAGACAGAGACAGAGAGACAGAGAGAGAGAGAGAGACAGAGAGAGAGAGAGAGACAGAGAGAGAGAGAGAGACAGAGAGAGAGAGAGAGACAGAGAGAGAGAGACAGAGAGAGAGAGAGAGACAGAGAGAGAGACAGAGAGAGAGAGACAGAGAGAGAGAGACAGAGAGAGAGAGACAGAGAGAGAGAGACAGAGAGAGAGAGACAGAGAGAGAGAGACAGAGAGAGAGAGAGAGACAGAGAGAGACAGAGAGAGAGAGACAGAGAGAGAGAGAGAGAGACAGAGAGAGAGAGACAGAGAGAGAGAGACAGAGAGAGAGAGACAGAGAGAGAGAGACAGAGAGAGAGAGACAGAGACAGAGAGAGAGAGACAGAGAGAGAGAGAGA